>NC_056741.1:849725256-849867756 GCF_019279795.1 Protopterus annectens | reverse complement strand
TTCTGAGGGAGACCCTGTCCGCATGAAAGATGATGAAAGGCTCCACTGCCATAAGGGCCTACAACTCAGATACCCTTCTTGCAGAGGTGATTGCTAAAAGGAAAGCTGTTTTCCAGGAAAGAAATTTTAAATCTGCAGTAGCAGCTGGCTCGAAAGGAGGAAGAGTGAGCTTCTCCAAGACAAAGTTAAGGTCCCAGGCTGGAGTTGGAGTTCTCCTCGGTGGCCTTAAATTTTTGGCCCCTCTGAGGAACTGCTTGAGCAGTGGGTGAGAGAAGAGAGGAGGCTCTGTGCTATAATGAGCTGAAATGGCTGAGGCATGAATTTTGATGGGGGAAAAGGAGAAGCCCTTATGATGCATCTCAGTCAAATATTGAAGAATCTGAGGTAAATTGGGCACTGCTGTGCTCATCCCTTGAGATTGGTTCCAGGTACAAAATCTTTTCCATTTTGCAGCATAAGATTTTCCTAGTAACAGGCCTCCTAGCCTCTAAAATAATATCCATCTCTGATTTACTGAGGGATGATAAAGGAGAGATTAGGTAATTAGCCAGGCTGCTATGTTCAGGGTTTGCAGATGAGGCTGCAGAATCTAGTTCTCCTGCTGAGACAACAGGGAAGGAGTCTGAGGCAGGTGCCATGGGGCCAACCGTGACACACTGCGCAGGAGGGGGTACCAGTGTTGGCGTGGCCAGTCTGGTGCAATTAAAATCGTCCTTGGATTGTCCTGTTTGATCTTTAGTAGCACCTTGGAGAGCAGAGGCAGAGGAGGAAAGGCATAAACTGATAGGTTTTTCCAACTGAAGGATAGAGCATCCACTTTCCAAGCTAGTTTGTGGGGAATCCTTGTGCAAAATTTGTCCAATTGATGGTTCTGGGGGAGGCAAACATGTCTATATCTGGGCTCCCCCATTTGCTTGTCAACATATTGAAAATCCTTGGCTATGGTTTCCACTCGTGTGAGTCCATGAGGTTTCTGCTTAGTCCATCTGCCAGTGTATTTAGTTTTCCTGGCAGGAACTGAGCATGTAGTTTCACTTGGTAGCTCAAGGCTGTGTTCCACAATGCCATGGCTAGTCTGCAGAGGGGATAATAAGAGTGTGTACCCCCCTGCTTGTTTATGTACTACATGACCATGGTGTTGTCTGTCTTTACCCTTAGTTGTCCTGGAAGAATGGGGTCCTTGAAGGCTGTCAGAGCATTCTGTACAGCTAACATTTCCTTGTGATTTATGTGTAGGTGCATTTGACTTGGGTTCCATTTGCCCTGAATGCACTTCCCTGCCAGGTGAGCCCCCCATGCATAGTCTGATGCATCTGTTGTTAAGGTTTGGGCGGCAGAGGGTAGTGTGAATGGTAGTCCCTTGCTTTGGTGGCAGGCCTCTGCCCATTAAAGGAACTCTTAGGCGTAGGCAAGGTATGATAGGAATCATAGCTTCTAGATTCTGTGAATGTTGACACCATAGGCTTTTGAGATACCATTGTAGTCTCCTCATATGCAGCCTTGCATGTGGAATTAGAAGAATGCAGGAGCCATGAACCCCAAAGCTTGCAGTATTTGCCTTACAGATAACTGGGTTTTTGTGGCCACTTGTTTGAAGTAGGTTGTCAAATGAGTCAGTTTCTCTGGCGTGAGGAAAGCCATCTGGGAAGTTGTATTCAAGTTTGCTCCCAGGAACAAGTTTGCTCCCAGGAAAATAATTTGTTGACAAGGTACCAGGTGTGACTTCTTTTCGTTTATGGTGTACCCCAGACAAGTCAGTACTCTATGAACAAAGGCCAGATGATTCAAAAGTATGCCCTGGCTTTCTGCCTGAATTAGACAATCGTCCAGGTATGGATATATTTGAATATTTCTTTGCCTGCAGAATGCAATGACTGGAGCTAGGCACTTTGTGAATACCCTGGGCGCAGTAGATAAGCCAAAGAGCAGTGCAGAGAACTGATAGTGCATGTAGCCTGCTTTGAAACATAAATATGTTCTGCAAGACTCCCTGATATGGATGTGCAGGTATGCTTCTTTTAAGTGTAGTGTTGCCAATCATGCATTTTTGCTTAGCAGAGGAAGCAGTTGGTGAAGAGTTAGCATCTTGATTTTTGGAATCACCAGAAAGGTATTTAGAGTAGAAAGGTCCAGGATAGGACGCCATGTATCGCCTTTTCTGGGTACCAGAAAAAGTCTCGAATAGAAACCTTGTCCCTTTTCCTCTTCTGGTACCACATGAATAGCCCCCATGCTTGAGAGGGAGAGTACTTGATTTTGGGCCTCTGCCCACTGATTTGGGGGTAGGTCTGGCCACCCGCTTGGTGTTGGTAAGGTGTGGAAGTGAAATCTGTACCCTTGGGACACTATATTTAAAACCCATTTGTCCTGGGTAATGAGTTCCGAGTTTCTGGCCTGCAGACCAATCTTTCCGCCTAAAGGTGCATTCAGTTGGGAAGTGCTTGGAAGTTTTAAAAGCAAGTCATTGAGACAGTTTTCCACAGGGGGGATTCTTACTACTCCCTGATTAGGGTGCGGAACCCCCCACACACACACACACACTGCTTAGACTTGTGTGTCCCCTGGGACTGAAACCTGGGGTTTCTGCTGTGTCTGGGTTTGGCTTGAGAAGACCTGGAAGGGGCTGGAAAGGACCAGTTTTTTGAGGGCCAGTGCCTACTAAATCTAGGAGGCTGAACTTGTAAAAAATTAACAGTTTGCATAGATTTAGCTTTATCTTTCATCTTTTTAAGAATTTCCTCAGCCTTGCTGCCAAACAGGCGGTCATGATTTAAGGGAGCATCCAACAATTTAGCTTTAACATGATCAGGCAAAGATTGCTCCTTAACCCAAGCATGCCTTCTGAGCACAGACCCAGTAACAGCAGCCCTGCAAGAGGCCTCTAATGAATCAAATCTGCACTGCAAAGTATGTTTTCCAACCTGTTCAGCAGAATGAATTAAATCCTGTAATTCTTTATTTTCACACAGTCAGGAATCAACATAATTTTCTGTTTAAGCAATCCAATAACATGTTGTTAATACTTAACATATGAAACTGACAGTTTAAAGCCCTAATGGCCAAAGTTGCAGAAGTGTAAACCTTCTTACCCCATCTATCCAGCGCCCTGGAGTCTCTATCAGAAGGAGTAGGATTTTTAGCAGTAGAAGCCTTAATGCCCTTGGGTCCCTGTGAAATAGACTTTGGATCCGCAATAGGATTTTTAAAAAGGAACTTGTGTGAATCAGGAACCCTGTAATATCTGTCAGGTTTTCTGGGAGCAGGAGGCAAAGAATCAGGGGACAAACTAGATTCCGAAAAAGCATCATCAACAATGTCTAGCACAGGAGGAATAGCTAAAAGCCTGTGCTGAGACAGGAGTAAGAAATCCCCAAGCCTCTTTTTAGAATCAAAAAAATCCTGGCTTTCCCAGTGGAAATGCTCCCTTAGAGTATGTAAGGTTTCACCAAAGGAAAAATCCTCTGGAGGGGAAGCAGAGGGAATAGAGACCTCTGCATCAAAATCCTCATAAGTAGATAAAGGCAAATCCAGATCATCAGAAAAATCAGAAAATTCATAAACAACTTCAGTCCTAGGTCTCTTAGAAGGGGGAGGTTGGATTCCCCTGCTTAGCGTTATAAGATCTTCATCCATTCTTATCATTTGTTTTTTAGGCATAGAGGCCTGAGCATGCGGCCTAGGCGTCGGTTTTTTAGGCATGGTTCAAGATTTAGGCCTAAATGAAGAAGGAGGCGTCGGTTTAATATGCAAGTCCATAGGCCTGAATACACTCTCAGAAGCTGGTGCCTGCACAGCAGCTCTGGACACATCCAAGGTAGAGACATCCGCGGGTTCCAGAGTTGAAGCATCTCGCGGCATACCGGACTCTGAATGGGTCTCAGTAGAGGCCTGCGAATCAAAAGTAGTGGGTATCAGGGGCTGCAAAAGCGCCTCATTGAGTACCAGCGAACTGGCTACTGGCTTAGGAGAAACGTCGTCGGCAGTTTTGGACCTCGGTGGCCTGTTTCTGTCTTTATCTTTGCGTTTTTTTTCGAAATCCCGGTAGTCAAATGGCTAACAGACGGCATTTATGGATAATTAAACTGGGAACCGAAATATTTAGAAGCAAAAATATACAGACGACAGATAGTGCGCTGTTTAAATAAAGCACAAAACCGACAGCAAGGTACGTCGTGGTCAGGGCCTAGGCAAGGAATACAGTACGAATGAAAATCTTTATGAGGCATTTGCTTTCCACAAGTAATGCAATTATTAACTTTTACTGACATCGGTAAGGAGCAGGAAAAAGTTTTCCCAATGGGGTACTTAGCTTTAGTTGAAGACTTCGGTTCTGAAACTCGAAAACGAAAATTTCAGGAGTCGGCCAACCGGCACTTGCAAACTGCTTCTGCTTTGTGCACCGCATGGCAAGAAAGACTGATATAATGGTGTCGGCTGCATGTTTTATACCCCTGACATCATAGAAGAAGGGACAGCAACCGACGCAGGACCCAAGACTTTGTTAATCAGGCCGACTGAGGGCTACTGCAAGCAGATAACCCAAATGTAATGACTGCAACAGTGAAACACAAAGAACATCCATAGTAAGGTCTCACGGGGGAATAGGATCTTTGACCGGAGGGCGTAGCAAAAAAGTGTCTTTGATAAAAGCTTTACACAGTCTGGAAGATGTTAAGGATGCAGAATTCTCACCCACATGAAAATGGGAAATGGCAGCCAACTGAACTTTGACAGTAGAAGAACTAGCGCCATGCTGTAAAATATCAGCTAGAAAATCGAGAATAGCGGAAATAGGAGCTGTAAAAGGATCTAAACTCCTCTGAGAGGCCCAGAAAGAAAAATGTTTCCACTTGCTGCGATAAACCTTTCTGGTCGAAGACTTATGAGCAGCCACCAAAATAGATCTAACTGAGGAGGATAGCCCGGGAGTACTAGCAACTATGGGAACTTTAGCAGCCAAGCCATGAGTTTCAAGCTGTCCAGACCCGGAGGAGGCACCTCCGAGGGGTGTGAAATCAAATCCTGAATGGGATCTAGGATCCAAGGTGGAGCCAGAAGATGAGACCAAAGGAAGGGAAACCATACCTGGCAAGGCCAGAATGGGGCAATGAGGATCACCTTGCTCCCCAGTCGACATGCTTTCTGCTGAAACCTTGGAATGAGAGGTATTGGCGGGTAAGCATACAGAAGACTGGGAGGCCAAGCATGAACTAGAGCATCTCTGGGGGACTCCCCTGGCAGAGGGTTCAGAGCAAAAAACTTGCTGCACTTCGTACTGGATGGAGATGCCAAGAGATCGCAGCAAGGTTGACCCCACTTGCTGAAGATCTGTTCTGGTACTGACAGATTCAGAGGCCACTCGTAAGGCATCAGAATGGTCTGACTTAGCCTGTCCGCTAGGATGTTGGACTGTTCCGGAATGTGCATTGCAATGAGATGCGACCGGTGGAGATCGCCCATTCCCACACTCTCATGGCCTCGCGACAAAGGGGTTAAGAGCTGGACCCTCCCTGTTTGTTGATATACCAGACTAGTGATATGTTGTCTGACTGAATGGCAATTGTCCCCAGAGGAAGAAAGGCATAAAGGGTCTGCAACGCTAGGAGGACCGCCCTCATCTCTAGGACATTGACATGCAAGCTGGTTTCTATGGGGGACCACAGGCCTTGGGACTGTCCTGCCTGAACAATGCCCTCCCACCCGAGATGGGAGGCATCCGTGGTCACTGTGGTTTGGGCCGGGGCTGGAACAAAGGGTCATCCCTCCAAAATGTCTGGAGAGCTCATCCACCATATGAGGGACGACCGAAACATTCAACTTAGGTGGATAGGATAAGTCAAAGCAGTTCCAACAGGGACCATTGATCCGCTAGAGTCCACGGAAGTATCCGCATGTGTAGCCGAGCACATGGAAGAAGAGTTATGGTCACCGCCATCGAGCCTAGGGCCCTCAACACTGATTCCGCCTTTGGGAAGTGAGACCGGTAGATCAAGGAGACATGCATCCTGAGGTTTTGAACTCTCTCCAAGGTCAGGAATATTTTGCACTAAAGAGTATCTATCCTGGCTCCAATACAGTCTATCACCTGTACAGGATCTAGGAGAGATTTGGATGTGTTGATTGTGATGCTCAAACTCAGGGCAAGCATCAGAAAGTAATCCCTGGTTTGGGAAAGTAGACGCCTGGTGGGAGTAGTGAGGAGCAAATCGTCCAGATACGGATAGACCTGAATCCTCTGAAGCCTCAGGTGAGCCGCTACAACTGCCATCACTTTGGTAAGCACCCTGGGGGCTGTGGTGAGACCAAAGGGTAGGGCTCGAAATTGATAATGATTGGCTCCAAGGCAGAAGTGGAGGAACCTCCTGGAGATTCTGTGCATTTTTATGTGATAGCAAGCATCCTGGAGTTCTAATGAGCACATCCAGTCGCTCTCTTGCAGGTACTGTAGCGTGACCATCCG
The DNA here is from genome assembly GCF_019279795.1 of Protopterus annectens. Lineage (NCBI taxonomy): Eukaryota > Metazoa > Chordata > Ceratodontiformes > Protopteridae > Protopterus > Protopterus annectens. Next base: position 849,861,296 of record NC_056741.1, on the reverse strand, counting down.
GAACTTCTCTTTGGCAACAGACAGGTTCAGAGTAGACAGGTCCAGAATGGGCCTCAAGTCCCCCATTTTCTTTGGCACCAAGAAGAACCTGGAGTAGAAGCCCGATCCGGACTGATCTGGGGGGACGGTATTGATGACTCGTTTTACTAGGAGCTTGGAAATTTGCGTGGGTGGAACGTCCCGGAGGTGTCTGGTAGATATGAGGTAACCCACGAAGGGGATTGAATATCCTCTGTATATGATTTGAAGCACCCAGTGGACTGTTGTTATGGACTCCCATGCCGCTGGGTGCAAGGACAATTGTCCCCTGACTGCCTCCAGAGTAGAGCAGCCGGGCAACCCCTCAGGGTTGCTGCCCGGGTCTGTCCGAGAACAGTTCTCAATATCCGAAGTTCCGCGGACTCCCTCTGCCTCTGGGCCGGCGTCCATTTTGTCCCCCTCTTCCTCTAGGGGAAGAAGAACCCCTAGTGTCCCGGGAATACAGAGACTTCTGGAACCACATCTTCTTTTTGCCCTCTCTGGTTCCGGGAAAAAGACCTTTGAGGGTTAGAGAAGTGGATTCCGATGGCAGACAGTGTCTTCCCATCTTTCTCACTCTGGACTAGTGTCTCCTTGACAGTCTTGATAAATGTGCAAAAGCAACCTTTAAAAAAGGAAAATTGCAGCACCAAGAAAACTTGGGACAAGAATGTGATATAAAAGAACTTGAGCAAGAGGGGGTGTATAAATACTTGGGAATTGATGAAGGATCAGCAATAAAACATGAACAAATGTGAACAAAGTTTAGTAAGGAGTACTTTAGAAGACTTAAATTAATCCTAAAAACAGCATTGACACCTAGGAACAAGATCCAAGCTATAAATCAATTTGCTCTTCCTGTCCTAACTTATAGTTTTGGAGTGATTGACTGGCTCCAAAAAGTGTTGGATAGAATGGATATTAAAACAAGAAGGAAGCTTCATGCTCACCAAATGATTTATAAAAATCAGTGTATACCAAGATAATATATTCCCCGTTCTGAAGGAGGGATGGGCCTCCTTGAAATTGATTACATGTATAGATCTGCAATCGTGGGACTCCACACATCTACTGACCTCACAAGATCCAAATGTGGTGAAAGTTTTGAAACATGAGGACAATAAATCTAAGATGACATCTCTGCTCAATTTAGCAGAAGCATATCAACGTCAAGCAGGAATGGAAATCAAACCAGAAGTGGATAAAAACCAGGCAGCAACTGAATGTGCTAAAAAACAAAAGAAAGAATATAAGGTGAAGGACCAGATGAGAAGGCAAGAAATGTGGAAAAAATATAAATATAGTGGTAAGTATAGAAAACTTCTGGAAGAGCCTCATGTTGATCAAGAATGAACGCAGGAATAGTTAAGGAGAGGTGAATTTACATCAAGAAATGAAAGGTTAATAATGGCAGCCCAAGATAGTGGGCTGCATACACGCTGGTTTACTAAGTCCATTGAACATGTGGGAGAAACAGACATATGTAGGTTTTGTGGAACCATATTGGAAACAGTCACACACCTTATTGCTGGTTGTAACTCTCTAATGGCAGAGGGACTGTATACTGAAAGGCATAATAATATGGCGAGATTGTTACACTGGAGATTGTGCAAACATTATGGTATGAAAGTGGCTGCAAAACACTGGAAACATCAACCACAGAAAATCATAGAAAATTATGAAGTCTACACGCCGATTTTCTAGAGTTTCTGTAACTTAAAAAGCTTGTTTCAGCTACATGTTGTACTTATTTTACTGCCTGCACTTTAACAAAGTCATTTTTGTGTTTAAATTACCTGTTTAACTGTTGTAGGCTACACACTCAAGTGCGATAGCCATTTCTGTGCATTTAAAGTGTTTTTTGATTGCATCTGCTTTACTTTCTGAAAAAAAAAATATATACATATACTTATTTTCCACCTTTCTAAGCTAGTATAGTCCAGTTTTCTGGTTATTGCTGAATTCAGGGCTGTGTTACAAGTTTCTGTGTTTGCCCATACCTTACTTGGATAGAAGGAAGTTTCTCTGTTCACTGTGAGAGAGGGAGCTTTGAGCAGCCTATCTGTCCCTGGAGGAGTGGTTTCTGCCCAGAAATTAGTAGTTTATTGGCCATTTTGGGCTAATTTATATCTCTTTCATTTCCCTGCTATAAAACCCGCATTTGAAAGGTTTTGTGCGCCGGGCAACGCTGGTTAGCTAGGGGATAAGTATTCCCGGCTCCACAAAGTCTACTCTTCAATTTTTCCCTTGGAACTACACAAACTTTCAACTTAAGCACTCAAACCATTCACTTTTCATACTGGCACTTGCTCAAAACTCATAGCAAGCACTAATAAACCTTAGCACTAGACCCCCTCTATACTGCAGAGAAGGACAAGGCTCTCTATTTGACCTTACCAGCCAATCAGTAAAACAGTTCACTGTACCTATCCAGGCATGTCCAAAGGGCAGTTTCAGGTGTACTCTCCGGTCCAACTGGTGAATCTGGGCATTTTGAGGTAATGTTACAATTGCCTCATATACACAGACAACACTCTCCTCCTTCTACAAACACTAGTATATGCGAGAGATGCAATTATACAGCCAAACTGGAGGCTAGGCTCTCTCAACCCAAGACTGGACCAGGCAGTCAAGAGGAAAGGGAAACACTTGCATCACACCACCAGTCTCACACAGACCTATGAAACCAGCACCGGCAAAAAACACACATAAATACACAAAAACATACTCGGAGGCTCTAAATAAAAATCTGCAGAAGCAACAGAGACCTTCAAAGCAGACATCCAAGCAACCTCCACCCCCAACACAAACCATGAAACACATACTTCCCAAAACCAGTGTGCCACACAATCACAGTCCTAAGGCAAAATAACATAACCAACACACTAGTCATAGGTGACTCTATAGTCAGGCACACTGACGTCCCACTCACTAGGCTGAACAAGGAGAAGGTTACTGTTAGCTGCCTGTCGGGTGCCAGGATCCGACACATAACACAAGCACTCAGGTCACTCCAGAACAAGTACAAATATGACTCTGTCATTGTCCATGTTGGTGTGAATTACCTGAGCCGTACCTCCCTGGACTACATAAAAACAGACATGGAGGAGCTCTCTGATCATGTAGCCCAGGCCTGTATGACCCTAACTCTGAGTAGCATCCTGCCCTCACCAAGACTGATACCACGGTATAGAGAAAAAAATGATCAATTTCAACAATTGGCTAAGCTTCTGGTGTCATTCAAAGAGGATCCAGTGCCTGTCAGCCTCAGATGATATGCTCGACAAGCCACGCTGCTTTGCTAGAGACGGCTTGCATCTGTCACCCTTAGGCTTTCGAATACTGGCCAAAGCTCTTGCCACCCCATAGTGCCTTTTGTAGGCAAGGCTCAAAAGACAAATCCACCACCATAAATAGCACAAGTAAAAAAAAACTGAATGGATGTACTCGAGGCACTCCTCAGTATGGAGAAAATCAATATATGTGCAGTAACAAAACCTGGTTTAAGGCTCTAGCACTAACAGGCTACAACTCATACCATACATTTCGGCCACAAAACCTGGACCAAAATACAAAAGGCGGGGGCTTATCCAAATTCATCAAGGATATCCACACCTCCAGGTTAGGGCGTTCCCCAGGGCTCAGTCCTAGGACCCCTCCTGTTCAGCATATACTTCTCAGAGGTACAGGCAAGCACAGGAGGACTATGGCTGACCAAGTTTGCAGACCACTGCAAACTAGGGGCTATAATTGACTCTCCGGATGACACAGACATCCTCCAAAAGTTTCTCACTGAGACAGATACCTGGTGTCAAAACCATGGCCTCAAGCTAAATGCCAAAAAGTGCATAGTCATCCCCTTTGGAAAAAACAAAGTACCCACAAACTACCACATAGGTGGTAGCCCCCTAAATACGGAAAACTTAATAAGGGATCTGAGAACCCAAGTAGATAGTAACCTCTCCTTTGATAATCACATTGCCAAAGTGGTTAGAAAATCCTTCTATGTGGCCCACCTAATCATAAAAGGGTTTGCATCCAGATCAAAAGAGGTCATTGGGCCCCTCTATGTATGACTCATCAGACTCATCATAGAGTACAATGCCCCATTTGGGAATTCCCTTACAAGACACCTGCAACAACTGGAAAGACCACAGAAGTACCTCGCCAAGAGGATCACTGGCCTCAAGCAGATGCCCTATGCAGCTCGACTTAAACTCCAGCTGTACTCGGTTGTATACCGCCTACTCAGAAGTGATCTCTGCCTGATGTACAAGGCCATGTCCAACCCAGAATTGATGGACATGCTCCACCTAAAGAAAACCATATCCCCTCGAGCCACACACTCCAGGGATCTAAACCTCACCACACCAATAAAAAGAACGTGCTGGGGGGATAGACTCATATCCCAGAGACTTCCCATGCTCTGGAACAAGATTCCAATCTACATTAGGCACAGCTCCTCGGTAACCCTCTTCAAGAGAAACCTTGACGAGTGGATTGGAAACAGAAAGTTTACCCCAGGGATCACTTCACTGGCTCTGCTGGACAGAGGCACAGGGAACTAATCTAAGGGGGCAGCGAAAGCCAACACATTCCGGCTAGGCTTATAAATGCCTTCGGGGCAGATAGCCTAGTACCTACCTATGAACCTATCACATGGGATCACCCAATACCAACAGTCCAAAAGATAGATGATAAAAAACTGGATATAGTGGTCCAAGAAAAGAAGACAAAAGTAGCATTGATCATTGAAATCACCACACCTAGTGACTACAGTGTCTTGCGTAAAGAGAGACACAAAGTCATAAAATACCTCGATCTGCAGGCAGAAACAAGAGCCATGTGGAAGAAAGATACCCAGACAGTTCCAATAGTAGTAGGAGCAACTGGTCTCATAAAAAAGAATTTACAATCGTATTTAGATATGTTGCCAATTCATGTAACACTGTACGAATTGCAGAATTCGTCATTACTGGGCTCATTGCAGGTGCTGTGAAAAGCACTTTTGGCTAACATCAAAGAGTGAAACAATACTAATTTTATGAACTTTAATCGTACTTTGACTTAGGAATGGGATCCATTCCCATCATGGTATTAGAAACCCAAAAGACTTCGAGAAATTAAAAAAGGGATAGAATATCCTCGGGATATGATTTGAAGCACCCAGTGGTCCCGTTCTTATGGCCTCCCATGTTGCTGGGTGCAAGGACAATCGTCCCCCGACTGCCTCCAGAGTAGAGCAGTTGGGCAAACCCTCTGGGTTGCTGCCCGGGTCTGTCCGAGAACGGTTCTCGAGACCCAAAGTTCTGCAGACCCCCTCTGCCTCTGGGCCGGTATCCATTCTGCCCCCTGTACCTATAGGGGAATTAGAGCCCTGAGTGTCCCGGGAATACAGAGACTTCCGGAAACACATCTTCTTTTGCCCTCTCTGGTTCTGGGAAAAAGACCTTTGAGGGTTAGAGAAGCGGATTCTGATGGCAGACAGTGTCTTCCCGTCCTTCTCACTCTGGACTAGTGTTTCCTTGATGGTCTTACCGAAAAGTGTACAGCCATCATAAGGGGCATTGGCAAAAGACGCCTTAAAGGGTTTGGAAAATTGACACAACCTGAGCAAGGCGTTATGCCTCATGGACACACCAGATCTAGCCGATCCTTTCGTAGCATGGGAGAGGAGTCGCATGGATGTATTTGATACCGCTTTTAGCGTGGCCACTTTCATGGAGAACAAAGCCTTGTCCTCCTGCGACATGGACTTGGGTGGAGACTCCTCCAGCTCCTTTACTAGGTTGCATTGGAGTTTAGTGACATGGGCCAAGTAATTCAGTGCCCTGATAGAAAAGGGAGATGAAGCATACACCCGCTTCCCTAGGCGGTCCATCATCCATGACTCCTGGTCAGGAGGATGGACGGAGAAAATCTCCTGAGCAAGTTCCTTCTTAGTGGCTGCTGCTACCACCATGGCATCCACAGAGGAGCCCTTATTCCAGGATGGCCTATCAACAGGGGGCTTAAAATTTTATCGGGTCCCTTGGGGATAGGCTCCACGGTGTCGGTTGATTCATGGGGTACCAAAGAAAGGACCATTGGACTGCCAATATCCACTGAAATACTCTCATATGAAGGCGTGCTACTGGAATAAGAGTAATCCTGAACACCATGGACCCCAAGGCTCTTAGAACAAGATTTACTGGGGAAAGACGGAATATCCAGGATTTGCTTTACATGGGTTCTCAAGGTGCAGACTCTGTCTGGAGGGAGAAGAGCTAAAGAACAAGTGGAGTATAAGGGCCCCGATGAAATCTATTATATATAATGGATGGAGATAAGAATTTTTTGGATTGATGGAGATGCCCAAGGTCAAGACTAGATAGAACAGATAGTCTCTGGCTTCTAGGAGTTGATGCCTGGTGGGAGCAGTTAGAAACCAATCGTCCAGATAGGGAAACACCTGGAATCCTTACAGTCTCAGCTGAGCTGCCACTACTACCATGCATTTGGTGAACATCCTGGGGATTGTAGTGAGACCAAAGGGAAGCACTCTGAACTGGTAGTGACTGGATCCCAGCCAAAAGCGGAGGAACTTTCTGAAGTGCCTATTGATTTTGATACGATAGTATGCATCCTGAAGGTCTATACAGCATATCCAGTCATCCCTCTGCAGGAAGGGCAGAATGGAATGAATCGTGACCATCTGGAACTTTGAGTTGGCTATGGACTTGCTGAGGGTAGTAAGGCCCAAAACAGGCCTGAGGTCCCCTGTTTTTCTGGGCACTAAAAAGAATCTGGAGTAAATGCCTGAACCAAACTGGTCTAGGGGAACACTTTAGATGACTCCATTTGTGAGTAGCTTTGAAACCTCTAGGGCTGTGGCCTCCCTTTGATTGGGTGGGACATCATGGAGATTCTTGTTTGGAGGGGGATTTTGTTAAAAGGGTACAGAATAACCTTTGGGTATAATTTCTAACACTCAATGATCATTTGTGGGGGCTTCCCAGAGAGTTGGGTACAATGACAAAGATCCCCCAACTGCCTCCAGAGATGAACAGTCTGGCAATCCTTCAGAATCGCTGACTGGGCCTATCTGAGAAGGTATCTTTAGACCCTTGGTTCATCCCATTCCCTCTGCCGCGAGGACGGCATCCGCTATCAAGACCATTTCCCCCTCTGCCTCTGGTGGGAAGGTTTCTCTGTGAATCCTGAAAAGGACCTTGAGATCTTCAAAACCACAACTTCTTACTCTCATAATGGTTCCTGGAAAAAGCCAGTTGTGAGGCAGCAAAGTGGAATCCGATGGCAGACAAGGTCTTTCCATCCTTTTCACCTTGGGATAGTGTGTCTTTTATAGCTGGAATAAACAGGGTCAATCCGTTGAAACGGGCATTGGTGAAAGACGCCTTGTAGGGTTCCGTGAAATCACACAGCTTCATCCAGGAATGGCATCTGATGCGTGAACCGGCTGTCCTTGATACACCTTCTGCAGCATGAGAAATTAACCTCCTGAAAGTGTTAGAAATGGACTGTATGGTGGCCATCCTGGAGGAAAAGGTCTTCTATTCCTCAGCAGACATAGACCCTGGGCAGAAAGTACAGTTGTGTACACTTACCATGAATGTAGATGTTTGAGTGTATTCGCTTTTGCAGTCATTACATTTGGGGTAATCTGCTGGCAGGTTGCCCTCAGTCGGCCTGAATAACAAAGTCTTGGGTCCTGCGTTGGTTGCTGTCTCCTCTTCCATGACGTCAGGTCGTCAGGGGTATAAAACATGCAGCCGATGCCATTTTATTCAGTTTTTCTTGCCCCAGATGTCAGGTGTCCACAGAATGGGGAGCAAAATTATATATACATATATATATATATATATATATATATATATATATATATACACATATATATATATATATATATATATATATATATATATATATATATATATATATATATATATACACATATATATATATATATATATATATATATATATATATATATATACACATACATATATATATATATATACACATATATATATATATATATATATATATATATATATATATATATATATATATATACATATAGGTTCATAGGTTCATAGGTTTATACTAGGCTATCTGCCCTAAGGCATTTATAAGCCTAGCCCAAATTATTGTGGCTTACGCCACCCCTTATATGAAAAAATACTGTGCCCATTAGTTTGTTGTGCCTCTGTCCAGCAGTGACCCAGAGATGATTCCCGGGGTAAACCTACGATCTCCCATCCACAGGTCTAGATTTCTCTTGAACAGAGTCAGCGAGGTGCTCTGCCTCACATGGACCGGGATTTTATTCCACAGCATAGGGAGTCTCTGAGTGATAAATCTATCCCTCCAGCACGTCCTATTTATATCCGTGCTAAGGTTTAAGTCACTTGCTCTAGTGGTTTTGGTGGATTTGGATTTTTGAGGTGGAGCATGTCCATTAATTCGGGTTGGACATGGCCTTGTATGTCAGGCACATGTTACCTCTGAGCAGACGGTATGCGACTGAATAGAGCTGGAGTTTCTTCAATCTGGCATCATATGACAGATTTTGGAGTCCCTTTATCCTTTTGGTGAGGAACTTTTGGGGTCTCTCCAATTGCTGCAGATGTCTGGTGAGATACATCCCGAATGGGGCATTGTACTCGATCATTGGTCTGATAAGTGAAGAGTACAGGGGAACAATGACCTCACTAGATCTGGATGTGAATCCCTTCATGATCAGGTGGGCAATGTAGAAGGTCTTTCTAACCACTTTAGCAATGTGAGTGTCAAAGAAAGGCCACTGTCAACCTGGGTCCCCAGGTCCCTGATAACCTCTTCTGTGCTTAGTGGATTGCCACCTATATGGTAGCTTGGGGTTACCTTGTTTTTCCCGAAGGGTATGACTATACATTTTTGGCGTTTAACTTCAGGCCATGGCTCTGGCACCAGCTATCTGTTTCCGTGAGTCCCTTCTGAAGGATATCCGTGTCCGATGCACTTTCCACTATGTTGCCCAGTTTGCAGTCGTCTGCAAACTTTGTCAGCCAAAGTCCTCCCATGCTGGCCTGTACTTCTGAGAAGTAGATGCCAAACAATAGGGGGCCAAGGACCGAGCCCTGTGGGACACCACTTGTGACCGGCTTGGAGTCTGACACAGCGCCAGCAACTCTAACCCTGTGGGTTCTGTCGTTAAGCCAGTTTGCAACCCATCTTGTGACATATGGGTTTACATTTAAGCTGGTAAGTTTTTCTACAATACCCGAGTGGGGTATTGTGTCGAAAGCCTTTGCAAGGTCAAGGTAGGCTGTATGGACTGCCTTTCCCTCATCAATGGCCTTGGTGACTGTTTCGAAGAAGTCGACCAAGTTCAAAAGGCATGATCTTCCCTTGACAAAGCCAAACTGGGTCGGGTCCAATGTCTGCAAGTCCCCTATATCTTTGTTTATGAGCTCCATTATGATCCTCTCCATAGCTTTGCAGACTAGACTTGTTAAGCTTATGGGGCGGTAATTACCAGGGTCTGTAGAGGCCACCTTTGTGGAGTGGGACCACAGTTGCCGTACGCCACTCCTTGGGCACGTATCCTGTGGTAAGGCTGAGATTAAACAGCTGCCTTATGTGCGGATTAATTCCTCATTTAGCTCGTGTATCACACAGCCGGGGACACCATCCGGTACCATTGATGCTGTGTTTTTAGCTTTAGAGAGAGCAGCTTTCACCTGTGCATTTGAGATGTCCGGGAGGCTACACTCGGCTGGGATAGTTATCTCTCCTTTAGGGGAGAGGGGTGAAGTTTGCACTGAACCTGTCTGCCAGTATGTTGGCAATGTCTGTGGGTTCAGTGATTTTTGTATCATTTTGGACTAATTCTGAGCATATCTGGGAGTTTCCACCCAGGTTCCTAACATAGCTGAAAAAGGCCTTATGATTGTCCTTTGAATCCATGGCAATTTTTCTCTCAAAATTGGCCTTAGTTGATTTTATGAGTGCTCGTATTTTTTACTAATAATGATCAGGGTGACTTCCCTTTATGGATTTTGTTCTATCATGTAATAGCTTTCTCCTCTTATTGTAAAGTTTGTTAATGGCTGAGGTCCACCAGACTGGACGTTTGCCCTTTGTGGAAAGAGTCTTGGTTTCATTTGGGATTGCCTGATCCATGCAGTCCTGGAGGTGTTCATAGAAGGCATTTGTAAGGGCTTCCAGCTTGGGTTGTGGTTTCCTCTGGCTCAGGGGCCTTGAAGGATACTACACCAGTCTTGAGTAGTGTGAAGTTTGCTTTAGAGAAGTTCTTCACTATGGTCTTTTTTGTTTGGGGTGGGGGCGAGATGTGGATTTCCAGTGAGATTAGTTTATGATCAGATCTCACCAATGAGGGATATACTTCCGGTGTGGAGCATTTTGTCCCCATGTTTGTGACAATGAGATCTAGTATATTTTCTCCTCTCGTGGGAACAGTCACTAGCTGTTCCATGGCATTTGAATTTATGAACTCCAGGAACCGTTGGGCTAGAAAGTTAGGGCTTGAGTAATGTTCCCAGTCTATATTCGGGTAGTTGAAGTCACCCAATATGATGGTGTTTGAGATACATTTATACCCTCCAGTGTCTTCAGGAAGGCTCTGTGGGGTTCCTGAGTTTGAGAGGGTGGCCTGTAGCATGCTACAATTTGTAGAGCAGTTTTGCCTATGGTTAGTTGCACCTGGATGGTTTCCGGCTTCGCGTTGCCACCAACCTGGAGGTGGGGGTATCCTTTATGAATATGGATACACCCCCTCCTTTTGTGGTGTGGTCCGGGTTTTGGGGCCGGAACGCATGATATGAGGTAAAACCTAATAGTGCCGGGGTGCTCTCAGGAGCCTTGAACCAGGTTTCAGTTACAGCACAGACATCGATGTTCTCCATACTGAGAAGGGCCTCGAATGCGTGCATTTTGAGATTTAGACTTCTGGCATTGAGCAGCATTACCCTCAGTTTCTTCCCATTTTTGTTTTCTAGGGTGGTAGGTTTAGAATTTGAGCCTTGCCTAAAAAAGGCACTATGGGGGTGGCAAGAGCCTTAGCCAATATCCGGAATCCCAGGGGTGACAGGTGCAAGCCATCCCTTGCGAAGCAGCGTGACTTGTCAAGCATGTCATCCCAGGCAGACAGACACTGGATCCCCTTTGAATGACACCAGACATTAAGCCAATTGTTAAAGCTGATCATCTTGTCTCTATATTGTGGCATCATTCTTGGTGAAGGAAGGATACTGCTCAGGGTTAGGGTCATACCTGCCTGGGCTACATAATCAGAGAGCTCCTCTATGTCTCTTTTCATGTAGTCCAGGGAGGTACGTCTCAGGTCGTTCACACCAGCATGGACAATGACTGTGTCATATTTGTACTTGCCGTGGAGTGACCCGAGTGCTTGTGTTATGTGGCGGATTCTAGCGCCCGATAGGCACCTTACTGTGACCCTCTCCTTGTTCAGCCTGGTGAGTGGGACGTCAGTGTGTCTGACTATGGAGTCACCTATGACAAGTATGTTTGGTGTTGTATTTGGCCTTAAGGGCTGTGACTGCTTTGCACACTGCTTTTGTGGTTTATGTGTTGCTTGTGGGGTGTCTTGAGGTAGCAGTTGTTTGGGTGTCTGCTTTGGAGGCCTCTGCTGTTTAGGTAAATTTTTACTCAGAGCCTCCGAGTATGTCTTTGTGTGTTTATGTGTTTGATTCAGTGGAGTGGTAGCATTATGTGAGGCTGGTTTTGTGGTGTGTGTAGTTGCCTTCTCCTCCTGTCTGGTCTTGCCAGTCCTGAGTTGAGAGAGCTCAGCCTCCAGTTTGGCTAAATAGCTGCATCTCTCGCAAGTATTTGTGTTATGTGGGAGGAGGAGAGGGTTGTCTGTGTACATGAGGCAGTTATACATATATACATATATACATATATATATATATATACATATATATATATATATATATATATATATATATATATATATATATATATATGAGTAGAAACAAAAGAAGCAAAGGCAGCGTAGGAGATGTAAAATAATTCTCCAATAACAAGTATAAACTCTGTATAAAGTCCACGGAAATCCAGTAGGTAAACTCAAGCAGTATTTAGTAGCAGAAACAAAAACAAAGACAACGTAAGCGCTTTCACGAGTACACACCTCGCTTCATCAGACGTTAAATGCATTGTGACAACCAATCATATATATATACTCAAACACCCGTAAATAATTAAATAATTAATCAATAAATGACATAAACCTCACATTAAAAAACCATGAAATATAAAAAACAAACATGTATTATTTAAAATGTAGTAAAAAAGTATAAAATAATATGCTATCTCAAAGATCTAGCATTTAGTACAGGTTTAATTGAAACAGCCTCATTGAGGCCACTCCCCCTGTGGGCACCCAACCTCAAAATCCATTTTAACTCAATGCTTTCTGTAGTGTTGACAATATCCCCCTTACGTAAACTCACAGGTACTACATGTAAAATTTGAAAAAGAAAACTGTGTGCTGGTCCTTCACTTAAAACATGTCGGGCTATAGCATTATATGTTTCCCCTCTCCTGATGTTATACATATGATCACGTATCCTTTCGCGGAGGGATCTATTGGTTTTACCAATGTAATAACAAAAGCAGGTAGTACAGTGTGCAACATAAATTAAATTTCTAGTATTACAGCTACCTCCTGTCTTAAGCTGCCACTGAACCATGGTATCGGGATGTCTAAAATACCTAGATTCATCAATGTGGGGACATTGAAGACAATTCCCACACTTCCTAGTTCCCCACAATAATTCGGGGGCAGTCTCACAGGACTGCATGGATTCATTCGGATAGCATAAACGTTGTCTCATATATGTACATATATGAGACAATATATATATATATTTATGTGTGTATATATATATATATATATATATATATATATATATATATATATATATATATAAAAAAATAAACAGAAAATATATAAAAATGCACCTTTAGAAACATATACTTTACCTTCATATAAAAGCAAATACACCACAAAGGCTTTTGTGTACAGTGAAGGAAAGAAAGGGTATAGAAAGGGGGATGGCGGGTGGGTAACCCGGACTGCAACAGTGAATACACTCGAACATCTACATTTATGGTAAATGTACACAACTGTACTATGTTCTTTGTGTTTCACTGTTGCAGTCATTACATTTGGGTAGAATCCCAAAGCTATGGATGGGAGGATGGAACTAAACGGCATTAGGAGCGTCTATAAGGCCCTGCAGAACTGCAGTGGCAAAGCCTGCCCTGGATTTGGAGAAGAGAGGCAAATGATAATGCTTTGTGAAGGTATGAACAGAGCTCCAAGTAGCAGCTTCTAGAATGCTTTTGGTTGGAACCCCTCTGAGAAAAGCTGCTGAAGTAGAGGAAGCCCTGGTGGAATGTGATCTGATCCCCTTGGGCACAGGTTTACCATGGTGCAAGTAGCAGAAATGAATGCAGTGGCTTATCCACTTAGAGATAGTCTGCTTTGATATAGCCTTCCCCTCTGACCCTACAGCAAATGCTACCAGTAGTTGCTCAGACTTTCTTAGAGATTTGGCCCTGTTTAAGTAGAATCTTAGTTGTCTGTGTACATCCAATGAATGCAGAATCCGCTCCCCCTTGTTCTGCGGATTTGGGTAAAATGCTGGCAGGTGAATAGTCTGGTTAAGAGCCACACTGGATACCACTATAAGCATAAAAGAAGGACTGGGCTTGAGGATACCCTGTCCGGGTAAAATATAATAAAAGGCTCCACTGCCATGAGAGCCTGTAGTTCTGAAACCCTTCTAGATGAAGTGACTGCCAAGAGAAAAGCTGATTTCCAAGACAAAAATGTTATATCCACAATAGCTGCTGGTTCAAAAGAAGGCAGTGTGAGTTTTTTCAGCACAAAATTGAGGTCCCATGCAGGAGTTGGTGATCTTCTGGGAGGCCTTAAATATTTGGCCCGTCTAAGATACAGTTTAAGCAGAGGATGAGAAAAGAGGGGAGGGCTCTGTGTTGTAATAAGCCAAGATGGCAGAGCCATGGATTTTTATTGAAGAAAAGGATAGGCCCTTGTCAAGCATCTCAGTCAAATATTGTAAAATCTGAGGAATATTGGGGCTTTGCTGTGCCTGTTCCTTGTGCTTGGTTCCAAGCACAGAATCTCTTCCATTTATCAGCATAAGATTTTCTAGTACTAGGCCTTCTGGCTTCCAAAATGACATCCATCATAGATTTACTGAGAGGTGTTGTTTGAATAATTAGTTGATCAGCCATGCTGCAAGATTCAAAGTTTGGAGCTGAGTGTGCAGAATTTGATAGTTCTGCTGAGACAGTAGATGAGGTATTTGAGGCAAGTACGATGGAGGAAGCTGAGACATATTCCTTAGAAGTGGGTACCAGTGCTGGCGAGGCCAGTCTGGAGCCACTAAGATCATTTTTGGTTTTTCCTGTCTGACTTTTATTAAGACCTTGGAGAGTAGAGGCAGAGGGGGAAAGGCATAGACTGATAGGTTTCTCCAGCTGAAGGATAGGGCGTCCACTTTCCATGCTTTTTTGTGATGAGTTCTTGTGCAAAATTTGTCCAAATGATAATTTTGGGGAGAGGTAAATAGATCTATGTCTGGGCTCCCCTATTTCTGTGTTAACATGCTGAAGATTTGTGGATCCAGTTTCCATTTGTGCGGGTCCATAAGATTTCTGCTTAGGTCATCTGCTAGAGTATTTTGCTTTCCTGGCAGGAATTGAGCTTGAAGATGTATTTGGTAAGTCAAGGCTGTGTTCCACAAGGCCATGGCTAGTCTGCAAAGGGGGTAGGAATGTGTACCCCCCCTGCTTGTTTATGTACCACATAACTGTGGTGTTGTCAGTCTATCAGTAGTTGTCCTATATGAAGTAAGTCCTTGAAGGCTGTCAGAGCATTCTGAACATTTAGCATCTCTTTCTGGTTGATATGCAGATGCATTTGGTTTGGGCTCCATTCACCCTGAATTCATCTCCCTGCCAGGTGGGCCCCCCCATGCATAGTCTGATGCGTATGTAGTTAGAGTTTGGGTGGCAGGGGGTAGAGTGAATGACAGTCCCTTGTTTTGGTGTCATGTCTCTGCCCACCAAAGAAACTCCTGTTGTAGGCAGGGAATGAGAAGAATCAATGTTTCCAAACTGTGACAATCTTGACTCCATAAACTTTTTGGGTACCATTGAAGTTTCCTCATATGCAGTCTCGCATATGGAATTAGTAGAATGCAGGATGCCATGAACCCCAAAGCCTGCAGAATTTGTCTTGCAGATAACTGGGTTTTTGTTGCCATTTGTTTGAAGTATGTTGTCAATTGCCTTTGTTTGTCTGGCGTGAGGTAAGCCATCTGAGCAGTTGTATTCAAGCTTGCACCCAGGAATGTAATTATTTGAGAGGGTACCAGTTGTGATTTCTTTTAGTTTATGGTGTACCCTAGGCATGCTAGAAGCCTTTTTACAACCACCAGATGCTGAAGACGAGTCCTTGTCCTCTGCTTGAATGAGACAGTCGTCCAGATAAGGATAAATTTGAATGCTTCTTTGTCTGCAGAATGCAATTACTGGTGCCAGGCACTTTGTAAAGACCCTGGGCGCAGTAGATAAGCCAAAGGGCAGTGCAGAGAATTGGTAATGCAAAAAACCTGCTTCGAAGCGGAGGTATCTTCTGCATGATTCCCTTATTGGAAAATGCAGGTATGCCTCTTTTAAGTCTAGAGTTACTAACTAAGCATTCCTGCCTAGCATAGGCAGGAGCTGTTGTAAAGTCAGCATTTTGAATTTTGAAATGTCCAGGAACGTGTTAAAAATCAATAAGTCCAGTATTGGACGCCATGAATTGTCTTTTCTGGATACCAGGAAAAGTCTTGAATAAAAATCTTGTCGTTTTTCCTTTTCTGGTAGCAGTTGAATAGCCCCCATATCCATGAGTGACATGACTTGTTTCTGGGCCTCCATCCACTGATTTTGTGGCAGATCCGGCCATCCGTTTGGAATTGGCAAAGTATGGAAATGAAATCTGTACCCCTGGGATACTACTGTTTAATACCCACCTGTCCTGGGTAATTAACTGCCAATTTTGAGCATGAAGTGCTAGTTTCCCCCCCAAGGGGGCTGCCAAAAGGTAAGTGCTTGGTGATGGTAGAGGAAAGTCATTGAGACTGCTTACTGTAGGGTTGTGCTTCATTTCCTCCAGATTTGGAGGTGGAGGCACCCCACTGCTTTGACCTGTAAGAACCCTGTGATTGGTATCTGGAGCCTTCTGGGCGCCTGGATTTGCCCTGAGTGGCTCTGTTGGACATAGGAAAGGACCAATTTTTAGTAGGCCAGTGTCTACTGAACCTGGGTGGCTGCACTTACAGGAAATCTTTTACTGTTTGCATAGATTTAGCTTTGTCTTCCATTTTCTTTAAAACCTCTTCTGTTTTATTACCAAATAGAGTACCATGCTGCAAAGGGGCATCCAACAATTTAGCTTTAACATGATCAGGCAGATTTTGCTCCTTGAGCCAAGCATGCCTTCTAATCACAGATCCAGTAACGGCGGACCTACAAGAGGCCGCCAAGGAATCAAAACAACATTGCACAGTATGCTTTTCAACTTGTTCTGCTGAATGCAGTAAGTCATGTAACTCTTTATTTTCCACACAATCAGAAATCAACATCATTTTCTGTTTCAGTAAGCCCATAACATTTAAGCATATGAAACTGTCAGTTTAAAGCCCTGACTGCCAAGGTTGCAGACATATAAACCTTCTTACCCCAGTGCCCAGGAATCTCTATCAGAAGGGGTGGGATTCTTGGCTGTAGAGGCCTTTACACCCTTGGGACCCTGAGAAATAGTTTCAGGATCAGCAGCAGGATTTTTGAAAATAAATTTGTGAGAGTCAGGAACCCTGTAATATCTGTCTGGCTTACTAGGAGCCAGAAGCAGGGAATCAGGAGCCATGCTTGATTCCAAGAACACATCATCAACAATGTCTAATACAAAAGGTATTGCCAAAGGCCTATGCGGAGGAAGAAGAAAGAAATCCCTAAGCCTCTTTTTTGATTCAAAGAAGTCCTGACTCTCCCAGTGAAAATGTTCCCTTAAAGTATGCAAAGTCTCTCCAAAAGAGCAATCCTCAGGAGGAGATGCATATGGGATGGTTTCCTCTGCATCAGAATCCTCAAAGGGTGGAATAGAAAATTCCTGATCAGAAGAAATGGAAACCTGATCTGAAGATTCATAATCAGTGCCTTGCCTAGGCCTCTTAGCAGGGGGTGGTTGGGAACCCCTGATCAAGGTAATTAAATCCCCAGCCATTTTGATCATCTATTTTAAGGCATAGGGGCCTGAGCACGTGGCTCATGCATCGGTTTTTTAGACATGGAAGTTGTTTTTGACCTTGTTTTTGTTGCTGGCGTCAGTTTAATACAAAAATGTTGTGGCCTGAAAACACCGTCAGAAGCCGGTGCCTGCTCAGCGGCTCCGGACCCATCTAAGGGAGAGACATCCACAGGTTCAATATTCTGAGAATCTCGTGGCATATGAATGGGTATCGGTAGAGGCCTTTGACTCAAAAGTAGCGGGTATCAGGGTCTGCGAAAGTGCCTCACTGAGTACCGGCGACTGGCTTAGGAGAAGATTTGTCGTCGGTTTTGGACCTCGACGGTCTGTGTCTGTTTTTTTCTTTGCGTTTTTTGTGAACTCCGGTAGTTGGATTGCTAACCGATGACATTTCAGGATAATTAAATCTTGAAGCAAAAATATACTGACGCTTAATAGTGCGTTGGTTAAATCTAGCACAAAACCGACAGCAAGGCACGTTGTGATCTGCACCTAGGCAAGGAAAACAGTACAAATGAAAATCCTTATGAGGTATTTGCTTCCTACAAGTAATGCAATTAATAACTTTTACTGACATCGTTAAAGAGCAAGAAAAAGTTTCCCCAACGGGGTACTTAGCTTTAGTTTGAAGACTTCAGTTCTGAAACTCGAATACGAAAATTTTAGGAGTCGGCCGACCGGCACTTGCAAACTGCTTCTGCTTCGGGCACTGCGCAGCAAGAAAGACTGAATAAAATGGTGTCAGCTGCATGTTTTATACCCCTGATGACCTGACGTCATGGAAGAGGAGACAGCAACCGAAGCAGGACCCAAGACTTTGTTATTCAGGCCTTCTGAGGGCAACCTGCCAGCAGATTACCCCAAATGTAATGATTGCAACAGTGAAACACAAAGATCATCTACCCTCTGTAGCCTGGTTACATATGCCAAATAATTCAGTGCTTGCAATGCGATGGTTGCTGAAGCATACACCTGCTTACCAAACTTGTCCAAATCCCTAGACTCCCTGTTAGGGGGGATGGGATGGTGGAGCTTTACTAGGCCCGCTCATTTTCTGTGGCTGATGCCACCACGGCATCAATGGGAATGCCATTAGTCCAGTGGGGTCTGTCTGACGGGGCACTAAGGATCTTGTCTGGGCGTTTAGGAACGGGTTCCACTGTGCCTGGCTCCTACCATGCCCTGCAGGACACAGGGTCGATAAGGGGATCCGCAAGGGGGACACTCAAGAAGTATAAGAGCCTGACCCAAAATACCAATTCCTCTGGGCTAGGGTTTTGGGAAGACCAGCCACCTTTTTGGAGTAGATCCCCATAATCTCCCCAATGACACATCCTCAGGTGGTGATCTAGGGGACTCTTCCCCTTCATTGAGATCGGTGTCCTCAGTGAGGGATTCCAAAGGGGAAGCCGAGTGTCGCCTTTTGCACTGGCATTTCTGAGGGCCCTCCTTGGTAGGGTGCTCCCAAGAGATATTGGAAGACTCAGAAAGTTCCACAAGAAAAGCAGTCTGGAAGCCTTTCTGGATAGACTGTTCCGGAGGTGACAGAATAGATGGCTCAGGAACAAAAACTGCTGGAAGCAGGCCAGGGTCTGAAACAGGGAGAGTCAAGGCTCTTCTGGGTGCAGAGAGAACACTCTCCACCACCTCGAATACCGAGGGAGATGAAGATACTGAGGGTAACCCCGCCAGAGTCGAAGCTGTAGAAAGGGAAGATTCATGGATCCCAACTGCTTCCAGATCCAAGTGAGGAGTCGCAGCAAAGCTATCGTGAGTCAAGCCTCAAGGGGAAGAGGCAGCTCTGAAAACTTCATAGCAGATGTCAACTCCTCAGACCCAATACCAAAGCTACAGTTCAGAGAACCACTTTGCTCTGAAATGGAGCTAGGCCTGTTGGTTCCAACGTATCGATTCCAGGTATGTTTGGGCTAGATAACTCTGAAACTGGGGGTGAATCGAAGAAGGAGATATCTGAGTAAAAGCAGGAGCGTGGCTTACAGATCCAGAGGGGGACAGAGCAAGCAAGATTCCCAGCTAGATTTGTGCCTTGAGGAACTTCACCATCATACTGTCTACCTCAGTTTTGGAGAGGGTGAGGGAAGACCTAGTGGAAGAATCAGCAGATGGTGGTCTGGAAACTGGTCTGAGGGTTTGAAGAATAGGAGACTTAAGCCTTGAGGCAACCGGCTCAGAGGAAACACTACAAGATCTGCGCTGAGGGGAAGTCTAAATAACAATCAGAGCTGAGCTAATCCGATCCGAGGATTTAGAAGACTTCTGAGGAGGTTCTCCAGATCGGCGGGATCTACTGGGGGACCTTTTATGTTCCCTATGCTTTTTGGGGGGGGGGGTTGAACCCCTGAAATGGAAGGTGTAGCAGAGGAAGAAGCAGTAGAAGGAAGGAGGAAAATAATCCAATTCCACAGCTATAATGGATATTTATTTCTTAAAAAAAAGGCACAAGAACAGTACAAAAACGACAGTTTACCCGGGTTTCGTCCGCCAAGACGAACTTCATCAGAATAAACAGTCTGGTTGTTGTTTCACTTAAATACACAGGTCCCACCCTATTAATTATTCAATTAAACTATAAAATTATTAACTAAGTTATTACACTAGTTAACTTAAATAATGTTATTAATAGAGCATAAATGTGATTTATCTAATAGACGAGAAATCAACATAAAATCAACATAAAACCATACATGTATATGTATAAATTTAAAAATACATTATATATAACATATACTAAATGAAAACTATTTTAACATATTTAAATGGATATATGTTTATATGTATGTTTTAGTCAAAAGTATAATATATATAAATAATAAAACATATCCTGTTTAAATAATTCATAATGTTAACATATTTATATAGTTTAATGGATAAATATCACAATGATTCTTATCACATGATAATGTAAATGAATTGTTACACATCCCACCAGATATATTGATTATAAATTTACAAGTTACAAAAGTATTCTACTGGTGTTAGGATTAATCATTTTTTTAAAAAACATATCTTATACATGCTTACCATTTATGAATATTATGTTGAATATATAATGCTGTATTATAATCTACCCTTAATATGATTTTTTCTAAGAATGGGTTTAATACTACAGCATTCATTCAACCCAGGCCAATTGTAGGCATTCAATAATATCTGCCACCTTAACTCCTGTACGTCTAAATCATATTTTGTGTGTCTCCCCTGTACATCATATTCTATGTGTTCAATAACACAAAATTTAAATCTATGATTGGTATTTAATCGTGTGTGTCTAGCTAGGGCATTCGTGGTTTTCATATGTTGAATATCTAGCAGATGTTCTTTGATCCTATTCCTAAGTTTTCTGCTAGTTTTTCCTATATAAAATACTTTGCAATGTTGACAAAGTGCAACGTATATGACATTGGAAGTGTGACAATCAAAATGCCCTTTTATTTTTATGTTATAAGAATTGACCACCAACTTATCATTTGTGTTATTAATGTGAGTGCAGGTTGTACATCTACCACATTTGAAGTTGCCTATTGGCCTATTGGTTGCATGCCTCCGGGAATCCATTTTATTCTCAAAGTGTTCTTTAAAAGATATATCTTTTTTATACACAAACCTAAGTGGTCCTTGAAATATATGTGCCATGGTGTTATCATTGATAAATAACCCCCACTTTCTTTTAATGATATTCTTGATGATTTCAAAAGAATCATCATACACAGAAATATATAGGGGTATCTGCTTTATGTCTTCATTGTTTATATTAATTATATTATTATTGATACCATGGCACAGTATAGCCTGATATATTCCTGTAATTCTCTTGTTCTTAACTTCCTGTTTAATTTTTTCACATATGAATTTGGGATAACCCCTATTAAGAAACATACTCTCCATAAATTCTAATTCTTTAATAAACTCTCCCTCTTCACTAATCATTTTGGCCGCCCTGACCATCTGACCCTTAACAACTCCCTTTTTCTGATTAACAACTCCCTTTTTCTGATGGTCAGGGTGCCAACTGTCATAGTGGAGGTAAGAGTTTGAAAAGGTCGATTTTCTGTGAATGTTAGATTTTAGCTGTCCACTATTCCTATGGTAAGTTAATTGCACATCCAAGTATGTTATAATGTCATGCCCAATGTGATGTGTAAATTTCAAAAATCGAACATTGTGATTAATATACTCGAGAAAGGTATTTAAAGCCATTTCATCGTTATCCCATACGATAAAAATGTCATCCAAATATCTCGAGTATAGTTTGATGTGTTTTTGAAATGTACTTTTGAAGACATAATTATATTCCCAATATGTCATTATTAGATTTGCATACATGGGGGCACATGCTGCCCCCATGGCAACCCCATCAGTTTGTTTATAATAATTTCCTTCATAGAATAAAAAATTATTATGTAAGACAATATCCATAAGGCTAATCAATGTACTGATTTTTGTTTGATCAAATATTTTGGATTCAAAGAGCTGTTCTAACCAAATCAATCCTATGTCATGTGGAATAGATGTAAAGAGATTACATACATCCACCGTAATGAATATATACCCATCATTCATCTTAAATTCATTCATCCTTCTAAGAAAATCCCAAGAATCCTTTGTTATATATGGAAATTTGGTCATACTCTGTTTAAAATAATGATCTAAGTATTGGCTAATGAAGCAAGTCTTGCTTCTCTTTCCATCAACTATTGGTCTAAATTGTAAATTATTCAGACCTTTATGAATCTTGGGTATGCCAAATATTCCACTTATAACAGGATAATCATTTTTCATGTATTCATATTCGTCTTCCAAAATTTCACCTTGCATTAACATATCCTCTAATAAAATGTCAATTCTTTGATGGGCAATATTAATTTCATTTAAACTTATTTCAGAATAAGAATTGCCTAGTAACATTGTAGTCATATATGAAATGTAATCCCCTTTATCAGTTATAACCACACCACTACCTTTATCCGGCCTCATTATCCTGATGTCCTTAAGGTTTAATATGTGGTTCAATATGTCTTCTTCGTCCTTAGTCATGTTGTTATGTATGGGTTTTCGATATTGTTTGTGAAATTCCCTAATGTCCATTTCAGTCAATTTCTCGAATATTGCTATTTTGTCATTCATTGGGGGGTTGAAAACACTGGGTTTAGTCAATTTATTATGATGTTTATTGTACCTGCTTACATTGATGTTTTCATTATAAAAGATTTTCCAGTTTAGTTTCCTACTAAATAATTTTAAATCTATTATTGAGTTAACTAATTTGCCTTTACGGCAAGGTACAAAGTTAAACCCTCATGAAAAAAGGTTAGCATGTTCACTATTCATTTCATTTTGAGAATAATTGAAAATTTTGTAATCTCCAAAATTATTGGTTACTACAATTGGATTGCTTAGAAATTCTTTGTTTACTGGTTCAAAATTATTGGTTGAAATACATTGGTTCACCCTATCAAGATAATTATCCGGATTCAAATCAATATAAAAATTTATCGGAATAATGTTTTCATTATCTGTCAAAAATATATTAGATCGATTCATAACATTATCTATGTTTTTCATTTCTATGTTTTCCATGTTATTGCCCATTGTATTTACATCAATATGTACTTCATTGGGGTAATCGTACAGAGTAAGATTTAACAAGGTTTGATCTCCCTGATGTGCATTATCAATTTCTATAGTTGTTTTCATATTATTGATAGTTCCTAATATTTTATCTTGTTTGTTTTCATCCTGACAAGAACATTGAATGCACACATCCTCAATACCATAATTATTTTCTATTTCATTATCACATGCAATGTGGTCCTGTCCATGTATGTTGTTACTAAATTGCCCACCATTTATATTAACATTATGTTCATTTTTGTGCATTATACCTGTTTCTATTGAAATATCAAAAACATAGTCATCCTGTAAATATGGACTAGATGTTATATATTCATTCATAGAATCAATTTTCATAAATTCAATATTGACAGAATTGTCAGAATGTTTTTCATTCATATTATTATATGCAAAAGACAATTCATGTCCACTTAACTCATCGTAAACACACGAACCTTGATGTGTATGTTGCTTAATTACTTCAAAATTGTGTACAAGGCCCAAACTATGTCCACTTAATTCATCACAGTTAACACACGAACCTTGAACTTGGTGTTGTTTAGATGTTTCCAAGGGATGTAAATGAATCTCGTGTGTTGATAAATCCATAAGTGTGTTAGCGTAATCCAAAATATGGATGGAAGATGTGTTGTTTACCTGCGACCCTTCCATCCAGGTTTCGCGTTGTTGGTGAATAAAAAATCTTTTTTTGGTCTTGCCCCCACAGCAATACAGCAAATAACAAATCTAAGCCGTATACAGTGAGGCAAAGTAACGCAATGCACCAAATGTTAAAAACATTTGAAATGAAGTTATTCAAATATAAACGAGTGCAATTAGAGAACAGTTATTTAAATAAAAACGTAGACCTTCACATGGTTCCCAAAGGTTTGCGCCTTTGGAGATATCCCAACGGCTGTGAAAATAATGAATGTATGCTTGACGAACTACACGAACTTTTCAATCACACTGGAATACAATTGATGGAGATAATGGTTAAGTATAATAACATAAAAATGGAAAGTCTACTTAATGAACTGGACACTTTAAACCAAACCATCAGTCAAGACCTTCTATTTGAAAGTAATTATACGAACTACACTAACATTATTAAAGATGTTGATTCCAGTTGTGACATTATATATAACAAAAAATACACCAAAATTGCAAGGGATATCAAAAGATACGAACAAGGTGACATTTATCCCAAATCTAAACGAATCAACCGTGACCATGGTAATGACAATAGTGTGGAGCATGAACGACAGAGACAGGAAGTGTATGACATCACTTCCGACAACGAAGGTTTTCAACACAACGGCCCCAGTGAACCTGATGGTAGCCACGCGGATGAGGGAGTAAGGCATTCGGAAAGACTCCTTAACCGAGGATCAACGCATACAGATGAAAAACACAGGAACATGGGGGCAAGACCAAAAAAAGATTTTTTATTCACCAACAACGCGAAACCTGGATGGAAGGGTCGCAGGTAAACAATACATCTTCCATCCATATTTTGGATTACGCTAACACACTTATGGATTTATCAACACACGAGATTCATTTACATCCCTTGGAAACATCTAAACAACACCAAGTTCAAGGTTCGTGTGTTAACTGTGATGAATTAAGTGGACATAGTTTGGGCCTTGTACACAATTCTGAAGTAATTAAGCAACATACACATCAAGGTTCGTGTGTTTATGATGAGTTAAGTGGACATGAATTGTCTTTTGCATATAATAATATGAATGAAAAACATTCTGACAATTCTGTCAATATTGAATTTATGAAAATTGATTCTATGAATGAATATATAACATCTAGTCCATATTTACAGGATGACTATGTTTTTGATATTTCAATAGAAACAGGTATAATGCACAAAAATGAACATAATGTTAATATAAATGGCGGGCAATTTAGTAACAACATACATGGACAGGACCACATTGCATGTGATAATGAAATAGAAAATAATTATGGTATTGAGGATGTGTGCATTCAATGTTCTTGTCAGGATGAAAACAAACAAGATAAAATATTAGGAACTATCAATAATATGAAAACAACTATAGAAATTGATAATGCACATCAGGGAGATCAAACCTTGTTAAATCTTACTCTGTACGATTACCCCAATGAAGTACATATTGATGTAAATACAATGGGCAATAACATGGAAAACATAGAAATGAAAAACATAGATAATGTTATGAATCAATCTAATATATTTTTGACAGATAATGAAAACATTATTCCGATAAATTTTTATATTGATTTGAATCCGGATAATTATCTTGATAGGGTGAACCAATGTATTTCAACCAATAATTTTGAACCAGTAAACAAAGAATTTCTAAGCAATCCAATTGTAGTAACCAATAATTTTGGAGATTACAAAATTTTCAATTATTCTCAAAATGAAATGAATAGTGAACATGCTAACCTTTTTTCATGAGGGTTTAACTTTGTACCTTGCCGTAAAGGCAAATTAGTTAACTCAATAATAGATTTAAAATTATTTAGTAGGAAACTAAACTTGAAAATCTTTTATAATGAAAACATCAATGTAAGCAGGTACAATAAACATCATAATAAATTGACTAAACCCAGTGTTTTCAACCTCCCAATGAATGACAAAATAGCAATATTCGAGAAATTGACTGAAATGGACATTAGGGAATTTCACAAACAATATCGAAAACCCATACATAACAACATGACTAAGGACGAAGAAGACATATTGAACCACATATTAAACCTTAAGGACATCAGGATAATGAGGCCGGATAAAGGTAGTGGTGTGGTTATAACTGATAAAGGGGATTACATTTCATATATGACTACAATGTTACTGGGCAATTCTTATTCTGAAATAAGTTTAAATGAAATTAATATTGCCCATCAAAGAATTGACATTTTATTAGAGGATATGTTAATGCAAGGTGAAATTTTGAAAGACGAATATGAATACATGAAAAACGATTATCCTGTTATAAGTGGAATATTTGGCATACCCAAGATTCATAAAGGTCTGAATAATTTACAATTTAGACCAATAGTTGATGGAAAGAGAAGCAAGACTTGCTTCATTAGCCAATACTTAGATCATTATTTTAAACAGAGTATGACCAAATTTCCATATATAACAAAGGATTCTTGGGATTTTCTTAGAAGGATGAATGAATTTAAGATGAATGATGGGTATATATTTGTTACGGTGGATGTATGTAATCTCTTTACATCTATTCCACATGACATAGGATTGATTTGGTTAGAAGAACAGCTCTTTGAATCCAAAATATTTGATCAAACAAAAATCAATACATTGATTAGCCTTATGGATATTGTCTTACATAATAATTTTTTATTCTATGAAGGAAATTATTATAAACAAACTGATGGGGTTGCCATGGGGGCAGCATGTGCCCCCATGTATGCAAATCTAATAATGACATATTGGGAATATAATTATGTCTTCAAAAGTACATTTCAAAAACATATCAAACTATACTTGAGATATTTGGATGACATTTTTATCGTATGGGATAACGATGAAATGGCTTTAAATACCTTTCTCGAGTATATTAATCACAATATTCGATTTTTGAAATTTACACATCACATTGGGCATGACATTATAACATACTTGGATGTGCAATTAACTTACCATAGGAATAGTGGACAGCTAAAATCTAACATTCACAGAAAATCGACCTTCTCAAACTCTTACCTCCACTATGACAGTTGGCACCCTGACCATCAGAAAAAGGGAGTTGTTAAGGGTCAGATGGTCAGGGCGGCCAAAATGATTAGTGAAGAGGGAGAGTTTATTAAAGAATTAGAATTTATGGAGAGTATGTTTCTTAATAGGGGTTATCCCAAATTCATATGTGAAAAAATTAAACAGGAAGTTAAGAACAAGAGAATTACAGGAATATATCAGGCTATACTGTGCCATGGTATCAATAATAATATAATTAATATAAACAATGAAGACATAAAGCAGATACCCCTATATATTTCTGTGTATGATGATTCTTTTGAAATCATCAAGAATATCATTAAAAGAAAGTGGGGGTTATTTATCAATGATAACACCATGGCACATATATTTCAAGGACCACTTAGGTTTGTGTATAAAAAAGATATATCTTTTAAAGAACACTTTGAGAATAAAATGGATTCCCGGAGGCATACAACCAATAGGCCAATAGACAACTTCAAATGTGGTAGATGTACAACCTGCACTCACATTAATAACACAAATGATAAGTTGGTGGTCAATTCTTATAACATAAAAATAAAAGGGCATTTTGATTGTCACACTTCCAATGTCATATACGTTGCACTATGTCAACATTGCAAAGTATTTTATATAGGAAAAACTAGCAGAAAACTTAGGAATAGGATCAAAGAACATCTGCTAGATATTCAACATATGAAAACCACGAATGCCCTAGCTAGACACACACGATTAAATACCAATCATAGATTTAAATTTTGTGTTATTGAACACATAGAATATGATGTACAGGGGAGACACACAAAATATGATTTAGACGTACAGGAGTTAAGGTGGCAGATATTATTGAATGCCTACAATTGGCCTGGGTTGAATGAATGCTGTAGTATTAAACCCATTCTTAGAAAAAATCATATTAAGGGTAGATTATAATACAGCATTATATATTCAACATAATATTCATAAATGGTAAGCATGTATAAGATATGTTTTTTAAAAAAATGATTAATCCTAACACCAGTAGAATACTTTTGTAACTTGTAAATTTATAATCAATATATCTGGTGGGATGTGTAACAATTCATTTACATTATCATGTGATAAGAATCATTGTGATATTTATCCATTAAACTATATAAATATATTAACATTATGAATTATTTAAACAGGATATGTTTTATTATTTATATATATTATACTTTTGACTAAAACATACATATAAACATACATCCATTTAAATATGTTAAAATAGTTTTCATTTAGTATATGTTATATATAATGTATTTTTAAATTTATACATATACATGTATGGTTTTATGTTGATTTTATGTTGATTTCTCATCTATTAGATAAATCACATTTATGCTCTATTAATAACATTATTTAATTTAACTAGTGTAATAACTTAGTTAATAATTTTATAGTTTAATTGAATAATTAATAGGGTGGGACCTGTGTATTTAAGTGAAACAACAACCAGACTGTTTATTCTGATGAAGTTCGTCTTGGCGGACGAAACCCGGGTAAACTGTCGTTTTTGTACTGTTCTTGTGCCTTTTTTTAAGAAATAAATATCCATTATAGCTGTGGAATTGGATTATTTTCCTTCAGCGTGGACTTATTAAGTGAGTGAATTTGCTGTGGCAATTCCTGACTGCTTGAACATCCTGGTCGTTTTTTTTTCTAGTTTATCTTCACCTTGGTTCAGTAGAAGGAAGGAGGCCTTTCAGGATGAGCTTGTTCCTCCTGTCTACTAACACCCACTAGTTAAAGCCAGCGCATATGCAGCAGGAGGAGTCCAAATGAGAGGCCCCCAGACAAACCACACATTCAGTGTTGGCATTAGAAAGGGGGATTCTGTGCCCACATGAGATGCATTTTTTAAAACCCATGAGTTTGAACTCAGAAATATCACAAAAGTCAACCAACAATACGCAAACACCAATTCTAACACTAGAAACAATAACTCTAACAGAAAAAAATATATACATATAGGAGAAAAAATGTTTTTATATATAGAGAGAGATAAAGGAAATAGAAATGGACAGTCGCTATAAAGGGTAGGGAGAAAGGGGTACAAAGAACCACTAGTTGTAGACAATACTACTACTAAAGGATATATTACAAATGGAGAATATGTAAGTTAAGAGTAAATATGAGCGGGAAAAAAGTACAGTTGTGTACCTACCATAAATGTAGATGTTCGAGTGGATTCACTGTTGCAGTCATTACAGTTGGGTTATCCTGCTGGCAGGCTACCCGCAGTCGGCCCGAGTTCCAAAGTCTAGGTCTGGCGTCGGTTGCTGTCGCCTCCTCCCTGACGTCAGTGCACCAGGGATATAAAAGATGCAGCCGACGCCATTTTCTTCAGTTTTTCTTGCCCCAGATGTCAGATGCCCCTAAAATGGTAAGCTAAATTATGCTAATAAGCATGCATACAGAAAAAAACAACTTTTCCTTCATCTACAAGCAAATACACCACATAGGTTGCATAGAATAGAGAAGTACAGATAAGTCCCAGCAAGGAAAAGGGGAATGGTGGGAGGGTAACCTGGACTGCAACAGTGAATACACTCGAACATCTACATTTATGGTAGGTACACAACTGTACTATGTTCATCGTGTTTCACTGTTGCAGTCATTACAATTGGGTTGAATCCAAAAGCTAAGGTTGGGAGGCTGGTGCTAAATAGGATTAAGAGAGGCTATCAGGCCCTGCAGAACTGCAGTGGCAAAGCCTGCCCTGGATTTAGAGTAGAGAGGTAAGTGATAGTGCTTTGTAAAAGTATGCACTGAACTCCAAGTTGCAGCCTCTAAGATGTCTTTGGTTGGTACTCCTCTGAGGAAGGCTGCTGAAAGTACAGTTTTGTACCTACCATAAATGTAGATGTTCGAGTGGTTATGCTGCTGCAGTCATCACACTTGGGGATATCCTGCCAAGGGGCGGTCCTGCAGTTGGCCTGAATTCCAAAGCCTTGGTTCGGCGTCAGTTGTCATCGCTTCCTCCCTGATGTTAGTGCGGCAGGGGTATAAAAGAGGCAGCCGACGCCATTTTCTTCAGTTTTTCTTGCCCCAGATGTCAGGTGCCCCATACTAAGAAGGCAAAATAAGAAGTTTGCAAAACATACCTTAGTGCAAAACAATGGTACTAGTTGTAAGCAAATACACCATATAGACATGCATCCCAAGGTTGAAGTACATGGAGGTATAAGAAAAGCCTTGTTAGGTAGACGGGATGGAGGGAGGGTAACCTGGACTGCAGCAGCATAACCACTTGAACATCTACATTTATGGTAGGTACAAAACTGTACTATATTCATCGTGCTATGCTGCTGCAGTCATCACACTTGGGTAGAGTCCCAAAGCTATGGTTGGGTGGTAGGAGCTAAACTGGGTTAGGTGCAGCTAAGATGCCCTGCAGAACTGCAGTGGCAAACCCAGCTCTGGTTTTTGAATATAGAGGAAGGTGGTAATGCTTGGTGAAGGTGTGCACTGAACTCCAGGTAGCTGCCTCCAGAATGTCCTTTGTTGGGACGCCTTGGAGGAAGGCTGCTGAGGTTGCTGTAGCCTTGGTAGAGTGAGACCTAATGTGCTATCCATTTGGAGATGGTCTGTTTTGAAATAGCCTTTCCTTCTGAGCCTGGTGCATAGGATACCAGGAGTTGGTCAGATTTTCTGAAGGCCTTTGTCTTGTCCAAATAGTAACGTAACTGTCTGTGAATGTCCAAAGAGTGAAGGAGTCTTTCTCCTTTATTCTGTGGGTTTGGAAAAAAGGTGGGCAAGTGTATGGTCTGATTGAGAGCCACACTGGATACTACCTTTGGCATGAAGGAAGGGTTGGTGCGTAAAGATACTCTGTCCTGATGAAAAATGATGAAAGGTTCCACTGCCATAAGTGCCTGCAGTTCTGAGACTCTGCATGCTGAGGTGATAGCTAGCAGCAGGGCTGTCTTCCATGACAAGTATTGAAGCTCTGCTGAAAAGGCTGGTTCGAAAGGAGGAAGTGTTAATTTTTCCAGAACAAAATTTAGATCCCAAGCTGGAGTTGGTGGTTTTCTGGGGGGTCTTATATTTTTTGCCCCTCTGAGAAACTGCCTTAGCAAAGGATGAGAGAAAATGGGAGGAACCATATCATATTGAGCTGAAATGGCTAAAGCATGGATTTTTATGGATGAGAAAGAAAGGCCTTTGTGTAGCATCTCAGTTAGATATTGAAGTATGTGCGGGATATTTGGGATGCCAGTATTTAGGCTTCTGGCCTGGCTCCATACACAAAATCTTTTCCATTTGTCTGAGTAAGTTTTTCTGGTGCTGGGCCTCCTGGCCTCCAAGATGACATTTTGGACGTCCTTTGAGAGAAGTGTTGTTTGATAATTTAAGGTATTTTCCATGCAGCTAGATTTAAGGTCCTTAGTTGACTGTGAAGGATCTGAGAGTTTTGTTGGGTTAAAAGCAGAGGGAATTGAGGTAAGATCCATGGAGGACTGCGAGTCAAGTTTCGTAGTAGTGGGTACCAGTGCTGACGTGGCCAGTACGGAGCAATGAGGATCATCTGTGGTCTCTCTGATCTGGATTTCAGTAATACCTGGGTCAGTAGAGGCAGAGGTGGGAAGGTGTAGACTGACAATGCTGTCCAACTGAATGATAGGGCATCCACTTTCCAGGCCAGGGGATGATAAGTCCTTGTGCAAAATTTTTGTAGCTGGCAATTGTTGGTTGAGGCATACAGATCTATGTCTGGTGGTCCCCACCTTTGAGTTATCATTGAGAATACTTGAGGGTGTAGTCTCCACTCGTAAGGGTCTGTCAAATGTCTGCTTAATTTGTCTGCCAAAATGTTTTCTTTTCCTGGCAGGAATTGTGCTTGCAGTTGTACTTGGTAAGTTAATGCTGTGTTCCACAAGTCCATTGCCTGTCTGCATAGTGGGTAGGAGTGCGTTCCTCCGCCATTTTGAGCATCTGTTTTTTAGGCATAGGGGCCTGTGTGGGAGTCGGTGGACCTGGTTTCTTAACCTTAGGGAGGTTAGCGTAAGCCTTAACGGAGGGAGTCGTCGGTTTAAAGATGCCTTCTGAAACCGAAGGCCTGTCCATAGTCTCCAGATCGCCGCCAGGGCTGGCGTCCGCGAGTAGAGGAGGAACCGGCTCCAGTGGCCCAGTAGATTCTGACTGAGAGGTAGTCGTATTTTCTAAATCTGCGGTAGTCAGGGGCTGCGTAGGCGCCTCGCTGAGTACCGAAGATCCGGCGGCAGGCCTAACCGAGACCTCGGTATCCAGTCTAGGTCTAGGCTGCCGGTCTTTGTCCTTACGTTTTTTAAACATAGCGATAGTCAGAGGTTCCGACGACATAATGTAGTTGAATTTTCTGCCAAAATAATGTCGGGCGGTATCAGCCCGACGCTTAATAGTGCATTTATTGAACCTAGCGCAAAACCGACAACCAGAAATGTCATGGTCTGGGCCTAGGCAAGGAATACAATAAGAATGAAAATCCTTATGAGGTATTTGCTTCCCACAAGAAATACAATTATTAACTTTGTCTGACATCGGTCTGAGGCTAGAAAAGTTTCCCCAACGGGGTACTTAGCTTTATGGAAGACTTCAGCTGAAATTCTGTTCAGAAATCTCAGGAGCTGGCCGACCGGCACTTGCGAACTACTTCTGCTTCGGGCACCGAGCGGCAAGAAAGACTGAAGAAAATGGTGTCGGCTGCCTCTTTTATACCCCTGCCGCACTGACGTCAGGGAGGAAGCGACGACAACCGACGCCGGACCAAGGCTTTGGAATTCAGGCCGACTGCGGGACCGCCTGACGGCAGGATAACCCCAAGTGTGATGACTGCAGCAGCATAGTGCGATAAACATGTGGCTGCTGCTCTGGCTGAATGTGGCCAAATGCCCTTAGGCACTGATTTGCCATGCTGTGAATAGCAGAAATGAATGCAGTGGCCTATCCACTTTGAAATAGTCTGTTTTGAGATAGGCTTTCCTTGTGATCCTGCAGCATATGCCACCAGAAGTTGTTCAGTCTTTCTGAAAGTGTTGGTTCTGTCCAAGTAGAAGCGTAGCTGCCTGTGAATGTCCAAAGAATGCAGAAGTCTCTCACCCTTATTCTGTGGGATCTGATGAAAGGTAGGCAAATGAATTGCTTGGTTAAGGGCCACATTGGACACTACCTTAGGCATAAATGTAGGGTTTGTCCTCAGAGAAACCCTGTCAGGATGGAAAATGATAAAAGGTTCCACAGCCATGAGTGCCTGTAACTCTGAGACTCATCCAGCGGAGGTTATTGCTAGGAGCAGTGCTGTTTTCCAGGATAAGAATTTTATATCAGCTGCAGAGGCTGGCTCAAACGGAGGCAGTGTGAGTTTTTCCAAGACATAGTTGAGGTCCCATGCAGGTATTGGTGCTCTCCTTGGAGGTCTTATGTTTTTGGCCCCTCTGAAGTACTGCCTTAGTAATGGATGAGAAGAAATAGGTGGTTCTGCATTGTAATGAGCTGAAATGGCAGAGGCATGAATTTTAATTGATGAAAAGGAAAGGCCTTTATCCAGCATCTCAGTTAAGTATTGCAAAATCTGAGGAATATTTGGAACAATCGTGTCAATACATTCTGCCTGGTTCCAAGAACAAAATCTCTTCCATTTTTCTGCATAAGATTTTCTGGTGCTAGGCCTCCTGGCCTCCAAAATAACATCCATCACTGCTTTAGAGAGAGGTGTGTCTTCAATCGCTACATTATCTGCCATGCTGCCAGGTTTAAGGTCCTGAGCTGGCTGTGCAGTATCTGACTGTCTTGTTGGGTCAATAAATGAGGAATATGAGGTAATGTCCAAGCTGGGCATTAAGACAAGCTCTTTAGGATTGGCTACCAGTGCTGGTGGGGCCAGTCTGGGGCAATCAGTATCATTTTTGGCTTTGTTTGTCTGACCTTGAGGAGTACCTTGGGGAGGACAGGCAGAGGAGGAAAGGCATATACCGTTAGGTTTTTCCAGCTGAAAGATAGAGCATCCACTTTCCATGCTTGCTTGTGCAGAATCTCTGTAGTTGGCAGTTGTGAGGGGGAGGCAAATAGGTCTATGTCCGGGCATCCCCAGTTCTTTGTTATCATGCTGAAGACTTGTGGATCCAATTTCCACTAGTGGGGATCCATTAGGTTTCTGCTTAGTTCGTCTGGCAGAGTATTTATCCTTCCTGGCAGTAATTGTGCTTGCAGATGTACTTGGTAAGTCAATGCTGTGTCCCACACGTTCATGGCTAGTCTGCAAAGGGGGTAGGAATGTGTGCCCCCCTGTTTGTTTATGTACCACATGACTGTAGTATTGTCCGTCTTTATCAGTAGTTGTCCTGGATGAAGTAGATCCTTGAAGGCTGTCAGGGCATTCTGAACAGCTAGCATCTCTTTTTGATTGATATGTAGATGCAATTGACTTGTGGACCATGTACCCTGAATACATCTTCCTGCCATATGGGCCCCCAGGCATAATCTGATGCATCTGTTGTCAATGTCTGCCTGGCTGTGGGTATGGTGAATGGGTGTCCCGTGTTGAGGTGACAGGCTTTTGCCCACCATCGAAACTCCTGTTGCAGGCAGGGAATGAGGGTAATTATTGTTTCCAGGCTGTGGCAATGTTGAGTCCAAACACTTTTTAGATACCATTGAAGTTTCCTCGCATGCAGTCTTGCATATGGAATTAGCAGAATGCAGGATGCCATGAAGCCCAAAGCCTGCAAAATTTTTCTTGCAGATAACTGGGTCGTTGTTGCCAACATTTTGAAATAAGTAGTCAGTTGTCTGTGTTTGTCTGGTGTGAGATAAGCCATCTGGGCAGTTGTATTTAAGCTTGCACCCAGGAATATTATCTCTTGAGAGGGTACAAGTTTTGATTTCTTTTCTTTTACTGTGTACCCTAGACCTGTTAGTAACCTCTTTGCAAATGCCAGATGCTGTAGTAGAGTGTCCTTGTTCTCTGCTTGAATAAGGCAGTCGTCCAAGTAAGGATATATTTGTATTCATCTTTGTCTGCAAAATGCAATCACTGGTGTCAGTCATTTTGTGAAGACCCTGGGCGCAGTAGATAAGCCAAAGGGCAGTGCAGAGAATTGGTAAGTGCATTGAGCCAGCTATAAATCTGAGGTATCTTCTGCATGACTGTCTGACTGGGATATGCAGGCATGCCTCTTTTAGGTCTAAAGTCACAAGCCAAGCCTTCTTGCCCAGCATGGGCAGAAGCTGCTGCAGAGTTAACCTTTTGAATTTTGGAATATCCAGGAATGTGTTTAGGATAGACAGGTCCAGTACTGGTCTCCAGGCTTTGTCCTTTCTGAGTACCAAGAATAGCCTTGAGTAAAATCCTAGTCCCTGCTCTTGCTGTGGTACTTGTTGAATGGCTCTCATGTCCATGAGGGATGAAACTTGTTTTTGTGCCTCTGCCCACTGATTGCGTGGCAGGTCTGGCATACCGTTTGGCCTTGGCAGGGTGTGAAAGTGGAACCTGTAGCCTTGAGATACGATATTTAAGACCCATTTGTCCTGGGTGATCATGTGGCAATTTTGTGAAAAAAGTGCTACTTTTCCCCCCAAAGGAGCTGCCAGAAGATAAGTGCTTGGTGCTGGTAGGGGAAAGTCATTGAGACTATTTCCTGTATGGCTGTGTTTTTCCCTCCGCTTTTGGAGGTAGAAGCACCCCACTGTTTAGGCCTGTATGAGCCTTGGGGCTGTGATCTGCCTCTGGGGCGTCTGTATCTGCCTCTTTGTGGCCTGTCTGAAACTGGAAAGGACCAATTTTTTGTAGGTCAGTCCTTGCTAAATCTGAGAGGCTGTACCTGTAAGAAATCCTTAACTGTTTGCATAGATTTAGCTTTGTCCTCCATTTTCTTCAACACTTCTTCTGCTTTAACACCAAACAAGGTATCATGTTGTAATGGAGCATCTAATAGTTTTGCTTTAACATGATCAGGCAGATTCTGTTCTTTTAACCAAGCATACCTCCTAATGACAGAATCTGTAACTGCGGCCCTGCAGGAGGCCTCTAAAGAATCAAAACCACATTGCAAAGTATGCTTTCCCACTTGTTCAGCTGCATGCAATAAATCCTGCATTTCTTTGTTTTCTGCACATTCTGAATTTGTCAACATTTTCTGTTTAAGCAGTGACATAAGATATTGCTGATATTTAAGCATATGAAACTGACAATTTAAAGCTCTTACAGCCAAGGTAGCAGAAGTATAAATCTTTTTCCCCCATCTGTCCAGGGCCCTTGAATCCCTATCAGAGGGGATAGGGTTTTTTGCAGTGGAAGCCTTGACCCCCCTGGGACCCTGAGAAATAGTTTCTGGGTCAGCAGCAGGGTTTTTGTAAAGAAATTTATGTGAATCCGGAACCCTGTAGTTTTTATCTGGCTTAACAGGAGCTGGTGGTAAAGAGTCAGGAGATAGACCGGACTCTGAAAATACATCTACAATGTCTAAAACAGGAGGAATAGCAAGGGGCCTGTGCTGAGGTAATAAAAGGAAGTCTCTGAGCCTTTTCTTGGATTCTGAGTAATCTTGGCTCTCCCAATGGAAATGCTCCCTCATAGTATGCAGGGTCTCCCCAAAAGAATAATCCTCAGGAGGAGAGGCTGAAGGGATAGATTCTTCAGCATCAGAATCCTCACAGGGAGGAAGGGAATATTCATGTTCAGAAGTGGAATCAGAGGAAATGGAAACCTGATCTGAATATTCATACTCTACCTCTTGCCTCGGCCTCTTATCAGGAGGGGGACGGGAACCCCTGATCAAAGTAATTAGGTCTTCGGCCATTTTAAGCATCTGTTTTTTAGGCATGGAGGCCTGTCCAGGAGAATGCTGTACTTGTTTCTTTGTCTTTAGAGCTGCTTTAGTCTTTGTCTTTGAAGCTGAAGTTGGCTTTACATATAACTGTGTAGGCCTGAAAACACCCTCAGAAGCCGATGCCTGCTCAGTGGCTCTGGACCCATCTGAGGGAATAGTTTCCGAGTGTCCAATACCTTGAGTATCCAGCGGCCTAGTCGGCTCCACGTGGGAGTCGGAAGCGGCCTGTGGCTCTGAGGTAGCGGGCGTCAGGGGCTGCGAAAGCACCTCACTGAGAACCAGCGACAGGCCTAGCGGAAGCCTCGTCGTCAGTTTTGTACCTCTGATGCCTGTCCTTTTCTTTTTCTTTGCGCTTTTTATAAACTCCGGTAGTCGGCTGCTCCGACGGCATTATATAATTGAATCTTCTGCCAAAGTCATGAAATGCAAAATCGTACCGACGCTTAATAGTGCGTTGGTTAAATCTAGCACAAAACCGACAACTAGCAACGTCGTGGTCAGGGCCTAGGCAAGGAATACAGTAAGAATGAAAATCCTTATGAGATATTTGCTTCCCACAAGAAATACAATTAACTTTTTCTGACATCGGTGGGAGCAACAAAAAAAGTTTCCTCAACGGGGTACTTAGCTTTAATGAAGACTTCGGATCTGAAATTCGAATTTGAAAATCTCAGGAGTCGGCCGACCGGCACTTGCAAACTGCTTTTACTTCGGGCACCGCGCAGCAAGAAAGACTAAAGAAAATGGCGTTGGCTGCATCTTTTATACCCCTGGCGCACTGACGTCAGGAAGGAGGCGAAAAATTATAAAGATTCCACTGCCATTAATGCCTGTAGCTCTGAGACTCTTCGTGCTGAAGTTACTGCCAGGAGCAGAGCTGTTTTCCATGATAAAAATTTTAGATCGGCTGTATTGGCTGGCTCAAAAGGTGGCAGGGTCAGTTTTTCCAAAACAAAATTGAGGTCCAAGTTGGTGTTGGTGCTCTCTGGGGCGGTCTTATGTTTTTAGCCCCTCTGAGGTACTGCTTTAGCAAGGGATGAGAGAATAAAGGAGGATCCGTGTTGTAATGTGCTGAAATGACAGAGGCGTGGATCTTAATTGATGAGAAGGCTAGGCCTTTGTCCAGCATCTCAGTTAAGTATTGCAAAATCTGAGGAATGTTTGGGACAAGAGGGTCAAGGCTTTGAGCCTGGTTCCAGGCGCAGAATCTCTTCCATTTTTCTGAGTAAGATTTCCTGGTGCTAGGCCTCCTGGCCTCCAAAATGACATCCATAACAGCGAGAGAGGTGTTGCCTGTTTGACTAATGAATCTGCCATGCAGCCAGATTTAGGGTTTTGAGCTGACCGTATAGGATCTGATTGTTTTGTTGAGTCAGAAGGTGTGGAAATTGAGGCAAAATCCATGGTGGGCCTTGAGCTACGTTCTTTAAGATTGGGTACCAGTGTTGGCGTGGCCAGTCTGGAGCAATCAGGATCATCTGTGTTTTTTCTTGTCTGGCTTTTAGGAGTACCTTCGAAAGGAGAGGCAGTGGTAGGAATGCATAAACTTTTAGGCTTTTCCAGCTGAACGAGAGCGCATCCACTTTAAATGCTTGTGTGTGATAAGTCCTTGTGCAGAATTTTTGTAGTTGGCAATTCAGTGGGGAGGCAAAAAGATCCATGTCTGGGCATCCCCATTTTTGCGTTACCATGCTGAAGATTTGTGGATTCAGTTTCCATTCGTGAGGGTCCATGATATTTCTGCTTAGATCGTCTGCCAGAGTATTTTTCTTTCCTGGCAGGAATTGTGCTTGCAGATGAACTTGATAAGTTAGAGCTGTGTTCCACAAAGTCATGGCTTGCCTGCATAGAGGGTAAGAATGAGTGCCCCCTTGCTTGTTTATGTATCACATTACTGTGGTGTTGTCAGTCTTTAATAATAAATGTCCTGGATGCAGAAGGTCCTTGAAAGCTGTTAGAGCATCTCTTTTTGATTGATGTGAAGATGCATTTGCTCTGTGATCCACTTGCCCTGAATACATTTTCCTGCCATGTGTGCTCCCCAGGCGTAGTCCGAAGCATCTGTTAGTGTCTGCCTGGCTGTGGGTAGAGAGAAAGGCTGACCCTTGTTGAGGTGACATGCCTGTGCCCATCATCGAAACTCCTGTTGTAGGCAGGGAATTATTGGTATTACTGTTTCTAAGCTGTGAGAGTGCTGAGTCCAAACATTTTTTAGGTACCATTGTAATTTCCTCATATGCAGTCTGGCATATGGAATTAGTAGTATGCAGGATGCCATGAATCCCAGGGCCTGCAGAATTTTTCTTGCAGGGAGATGGGACTTTTTTGCCATTAGTTGAAAATATTGAGTCAGTTGTCCTTGTTTGTCTGGCGTGAGATAAGCCATCTGGGCCGTTGTATTTAAGCTGGCACTCAGGAATATCTGTTGTGAGGGCACTAGGTTTGACTTCTTTTCGTTTACTGTGTACCCTAGAGAAATTAGCAACCTTTTTACAAACGTCAGATGCTTTAGAAGAATGTTCTTTGTCTCTGCTTGAATGAGGCAGTCGTCCAGATATGGATATATTTGAATTCCTTTTTGTCTGTAAAATGCAATTACTGGCGCCAGGCACATTGTAAAGACCCTGGGCGCAGCAGATAAGCCAAAGGGCAGTGCAGAGAATTGGTAGTGCATTGTACCAGCTTTGAATATGAGGTATATTCTGCAATTTTGTCTGATAGGGACATGCAGGTATGCCTCTTTGAGGTCCAGAGTAACAAGCCAAGCCTTCTTGCCCAGCATTGGAAGAAGCTGCTGCAGTGTCAGCATTTTGAATTTCGGAACATCCAGGTAAGTATTTAGAGTTGAAAGGTCTAGTATGAGTCTCCAGGCTTTGTCCTTTCTGGGGACCAAGAAGAGTCTTGAGTAAAATCCTTGTTCCTGCTGTGGTACTTTTTGAATAGCTCTCATGTCCATGAGGGCTGATATTTGTTTTTGAGCCTCTGCCCATTGATTCTGTGGCAGGTTTGGCATTCCTTTTAGCCTCCGTAAAGTGTGAAAGTGGAACCTGTAACCTTGAGACACAGTATTCAGAACCCATTTGTCTTGGGTGATTGTTTGCCAATTTTGATAAAAAAGTGCTAGTTTTCCCCCTAAGGGTGCTGCCAAAAGTGAAGTGCTTGGCGTACGAAGGGGGAAGTCATTGGGACTGTTTCCTATATGGTTGAGATTTGTCCTCACCTCCTTTTGGGGTTGAGGTACCCCACTGTCGTTGTCTGTTAGAGCTTTGGGGTTGAGATCTGCCTCTTGGGTGTCTGTATCTGCCTCTCTATGGCCTGTCTGACACTGGAAAGGACCAATTCTTTGTAGGCCAATTTCTGCTAAATCGAGGTGGCTGTACCTGTAAGAAATCTTTGACTGTTTGCATAGATTTAGCTTTATCCTACATTTTCTTTAACACCTCTTCTGCCTTAACACCAAACAATGTATCATGGTGCAAAGGAGCATCCAATAATTTTGCCTTAACATAATCAGGTAAACTCTGTTCTTTTAACCAAGCATTTCTTCGAATCACAGAACCTGTAACTGCGGCTCTACAAGAGGCCTCTAAAGAATCAAAACCGCATTGCAGAGTATGTTTTCCCACCTGTTCAACTGCATGCAATAAATCCTGCATTTCTTTATAGTCAGGAGCTTGTGAACTTGTAAGCATTTTCTGTTTTAACTGAGCCATTAAATATTGTTGGTACTTAAGCATGTGGAACTGGTAATTTAAAGCCCTTACTGCTAAAGTTGCAGAAGTGTAAACTTTCTTCCCCCATCTATCCAGTGCTCTAGAATCTCTGTCAGAGGGGACTGGATTTCTTGCAATGGAAGCCTTAACCCCTGGGAAATGTTTTCTGGGTCAGCAGAAGGGTTTTTTATAAAGAAACTTGTGAGAGTTAGGGACTCTATAGTACCTATCTGGTTTGGCTGGTGCAGGGGGCAAAGAATCAGGAGATAAGCTGGATTCAGAGAACACATCATCCACAATATCTAACATAGGCGGAATAGCAAGGGGCCTGTGCTGATGCAATAAAAGGAAGTCCCTGAGCCTTTTCATGGATTCTGAATAATCCTGACTTTCCCAATGGAAATGCTCCCTCGTGGTATGTAAAGTTTCCCCAAAATAATAATCCTCAAGAGGAGAGGCTGAAGGGATAGATTCTTCAGCATCAGAGTCCTCAGAGGGGGGGGAGAGAGTATCCCTGGTCTGAAAAGGAATCAGAGGAAATGGAAACCTGATCAGAGGAATCATAGTCTGTATCCTGCCTAGGCCTTTTCTCAGGAGGGGGATGGGAACCCCTGATTAGAGTAATAAGGTCTTCGGCCATTTTGAGTATCTGTTTCTTAGGCATGGAGGACTGTCCAGGAGAATGCTGTACTTGCTTCTTTGTCTTTAATGGTGTTTTTGTCTTGGCTGGTGCTTTAATGTTAAGATGTGAAGGTCTGAAAACACCCTCAGAAGCCGATGCCTGCTCAGCGGCTCTGGACCCATCTGAGGGATTAGTTTCCCTAGGCCCAATACCTTGAGTTTCCAGAGGCCTAGTTGTCTCCACGTGGGAGTCGGAGGTGGCCTGTGGCTCTGAGGTAGTGGGTTTCAAGGGCTGCGAAAGCGCCTCACTGAGAACCGGTGAACCGGCAACTGGCCTAGAAGAGGTTTTGTCATCAGTTTTGGATCTCGGATGCCTGTCTTTATCCTTGTCCTTGCGGTTGTCGGTTGTTCCGACGCCATTGTATAATTGAACCTTCGGCCAAAGTAGTGCAAAACAAAATCAAAACGTCGTTTTGTAGTGCGTTTGTTAAATCTGGCACAAAACCGACAACTAGTGACATCGTGATCAGGGCCTAGGCATGGAATACAGTAAGAGTGGAAGTCCTTATGAGGTATTTGCTTCCCACAAGAAATACAATTATTAACTTTTTCTGACATCGGTCTGAGGCAAGAAAAAAGTTTCCCCAACGGGGTACTTAGCTTTATTGAAGACTTCGGATCTGAAATTCGACTTCGAAAATCTCATGAGTCAGCCGACCGGCACTTGCGAAATGCTTTTGCTTTGGGCACCGCGCGGCAAGAAAGACTGAAGAAAATGGCGTCAGATGCATCTTATATACCCCTGGCGCACTGACGTCAGGGAAGAAGCTACAGCAACCGACGCCGGACCAAGACTTTGGAACTCTGGCCGACTGTGGGACTGCCTGACGGCAGGATAACCCAAGTGTAATGACTGCAGCAGTGTAACACGATGAAAATCTTGGCATTTGGCTGGCTGGCTCGATGTAGCCATGTTAAGGGATTGTGGTCTGTAATTACAGTGAATTTCCTTCCATACAGACAAGGCTGAAGTTTCTGTAGTGCCCACACTATGGCTAGACATTCCTTTTCTACAGCTGCATAGCATTCCTCCCTGGGTTGGAACCTACGGCCAAGATATACACTGGGTGCTCTTCTCCCTCTGAGGAAACCTGGCTGAGTATAGCCCCCATCCCAAGGTTTGAAGCATCCACCTGCACAACAAATTATTTGCTGTAATCTGGACTGGCTAACACAGGGGGTCCTCCCAAAGCTCCTTTAAGCTTTGGGAATGCCTGCTCACATGCTGAGTCCACACTACCTTATCTTGCCTATTTTTCCTTGTCAGGTCTTTGAGGGGAGCAGCTATGGTATTACAATTAGGGACAAACTTTATGTAGTACCTTGCTGTCCCTAAGAATGCCCTCATCTGCTTTTTTGGTAATAGGGGCAGGCCATGCCTGAATAGCTTCCACTTTGGCAGGTTCTAGCCTGACCTTATCACTCCTCACTCTATGTCATAGGTAGAAGACTTTTGCCATACCCACCTGACACTTAACAGGCTTAATGGTCAAACCTGCCCTTTGTAGTCTGCTCAGCACCTCCATGACATGCTAAATGCTGTAGATGGCAATATCATCCAGGTAAGCAAGGGCGAAATCTCCTGCTAGGATACTCTGGAAAATAACTCCCATTTAAGAAAGCAAAGAAAACATTTCTTAAGCTACCCTAACTCTTCTGAAAATGGCATTACTACTGCTCCTTCAAATTTCTCATTTTCTTTTAAGGATCTTATCTTTGCAGATATACATCAGTAATGCTACCAACAAATAGTGTATTTTACCTGGTCAACACAGCTAGCTTTCTTTTTAACAAACGGACTGGCATCTAATGCAGGAGCATTTCTAATAGTCAAAAGACTTGCTTTGTTTTCTGGTGATCAACCTCAGACAGCAACAGGTAAAAGTCAGAGAAGTAAACCACAAAATAACACATCTTTACTTTATTTCTACTATCCTGTTATAAAGTGGATGATAGCATTGTTATTTTTTTTACATTTGGAGCACTATTCTCTAAATAAAAGATTCATTTACAGCTTTTTCTAGATAATGGGTAAGGCAGGGTTGAAATGCAAGAATACATCTGATACAATACAAAATGGCTGCTTTGCACAAGCTGTCAATGGTCCAAAGGCAAATCCTATGATTATGTAGAACAAGAGCAGCTCCAGTGAAATTAAACTGACACCACAGATGACAACTTAACAGTCAGCATGTAACTCACACAACATTTTCTCTTACTTGAAAATATATAAACAAATGGCCAGAGTGCTGAAAGAACTGCATTTGCAGCATAATGGGCAAAATATAAATAGAATATTGTCAATAAAAAGAAAATTACCACATACTTCTTTTATATAAATAGTAATTCATCTTCAAATAACTACATCTCACTTGAAGATATGACATTCTTTGATAGAAATCCTGTTTATACAGTAAACATGTCTTGATTCCTTTTATTATTTACTATACCGGTGGTGGTGAGAAGCATATTCTCAGATTGTGTGTTTAGCCAGAGACCCTCTGTTCCACTACCTTCAACAGCACAGACTGGGAATGCAGTTGCGCACACATGCAGTAAAGGTACATTGCCAGTGCCTGAAATATTTTAGTAACCCATAATTTTACCTTCAATTTCTTCATCTGTGCTGCCACCGTAGTCTTCCTGATCTGCCACATCTTCCATTGCAACTTTCTGTTTTGCTTCCCATGACATAGCTGTTTTTTCTTCCTCATCTTCTGAAGATTTACTTATTGCTTCTTTTTCAGGTTTGTGATTTGCACTTGGAGGAACACCTCTCTAAATCAAGAGTTAAAAATAAACAAATCCAAACTTCTTTTATGTTCAACCCTTAATACATAAAATGATCACATAATAAGGTAGAAAAAGTCTGCTTACAGAATGAGAAGTTCTGATGACACT
Organism: Protopterus annectens; assembly: GCF_019279795.1. Classification (NCBI taxonomy): domain Eukaryota; kingdom Metazoa; phylum Chordata; order Ceratodontiformes; family Protopteridae; genus Protopterus; species Protopterus annectens. The sequence goes on along the minus strand of NC_056741.1, from coordinate 849,817,415 downwards.
GCAGGAATTTGAGAGTGAAACTCTTGTACAAAAATGGAGGTAGAATTCTGAAATATTCCAGAAAGAAAGACAGTATAGGTAACTTACCATAACAGTAGTTGTCCAAATAGGTAGCTTTTGTAGTAGTCCTTATTACTGGGACTTAGTTGATAGGTGCCTCCATTCCCCCTTTAAGGGGCCAATGCCTGGTCCATTGTGCAAACAAGTATAAAGTCTAAGATGGGTGCTTGCCTATGCTGTCTTAGAGCTTTCGTCTCCAGAAACCCTAGTAAGGCCCAAGTCATTGTGGTAAAGAAGTAGGCCAAGGTAAAAGGGAGGTATGCAGCCTGAAAGAGGCACATCACACTGCCCACATGATACAGGACAGGAAAAAAGGAGGAAAGGAAAGGGGGAGAGCACAGATATTCACAATGCAGCCACTGCACAAAGCTTAGCAGACCCAAGGCCTTAAAAGCTAACAGGTGGGAGAAGGACAAGGAAGGTACAAGTACCCTACCCCAGCCCACAGGTGTCTAAAGGTACTTAAAAAAAAAACAGTGGGGATGGTGGGTAGAAGATAGTACTGCAACAGTGATCTATTCAGATTTCTACAATTATGGTAAATTACCTACACTATTGTACTACGCTCTTCATTTAATCACAGTCATAGACGTTCTTACTACTGGGGTAATTTCCAGAGCTTTACGGTGCATGACTAATGGCTTGAGAAGGGTAGCTGGGGTTTAGCATGCCCTGAACAATTTTCTTAACAAGGACCTCACTATCCCTAGAGTGAATGTCCTGCCTGTAATGTTTGGAGAAGTTGTTTACTGATATCTAAATGGCAGCTTCCAGAGCAGCTTGAGTGACCATTCCTTTTAAGAGTGTGACAGTGGCCACAATGCCCAAAATCTACGTGCCTTACCTTGACATGCCAGACATTTTCCCTGAGAGAAGTAGCATAATTGTGCACACTATGGCAGCCATTTAAATATAGTCTACTTGATCACCAGCTCAGCCTTCTTTCTTTCTTTTCAGCCAAGTATATGAAAACTGGTTTGTTTTCCTAAACTCTCTGGCTTTATGTAAATAACATCTAAGTTACCCATGGACATCTAAGGTATGCAGAATTTTCTTACTCTTCTTTCAAGGGTTTAGGAAGAAGGCCAGTAGCTGAAATGTTTGGCTGAGGATGGATTCTGTATTTAGTTTGGTCAGGAAAGAAGGGTTAGATCTTAGGCACACCCTATCACTGTGAAAAACTTGGAAAGGCTCTATGTACATCAAGGCCTGCAGTTCAGATACTCTCCCAGCTGACGTGATAGCCACTCAGCAGAGCAGTTTTCCAGATTACAAATTTGTTGCATACAGATGTAAACAGTTCAGAAGGGGCATGGGTAAGTTTTTATAAAACAGTTTAGGTCTTTGGGGAAAGCTGAAATTTTCCAAGAGGTTTCAGAAGCAAGACTCTTCTCAGAAACTGTTTCACTAGTATCAAGCTAGCCAACGGCAGATTTACAAGAAGGCAGCCTGAAATGGTGTACAGATGAACTTCAATTAATGTGTAAGCTAAGCCTGCCCCAAACAACTCATTGAGGCATGGGAAAACCACAGGCATTCCCATTATCTTTGGATCCTATTCTCCACACCAGTAGAAAACTTTTTCCATTTGGATATGCAGGATTTCATAATGGTTGGCTTCCTAGCCTCCCTAATAACTGTGAACATGCCCCTTAAGTACTAGTATCTAAAAGACATTAGGGTGGAATCATCCATGCAGAAGGTGCAGTTTTATCACACTGGTGTGTATTAGGGACCCTCTGTCCTGTGTTAGACGGCCTATCGTTGTTGGCAGTACCTAATGATTTTCTCTGGACATTTCCAAAATCAGGGAGAACCAGTGCTGCCTAGGCCAAAAGAGGTCCATTAAGATTATCCTGGGTCTTTCACACACTGGCAAAGGGGATCCGAGGGAATGCATAAAGAAACGGACCTGTCCAGTCTGTTTACAAATCATCTATTGCCCAAGCTCATTTGCATGGCACCCCTCAGCAGAACTGCTTCAGACATTTGTTGTCTTGTGATGCAAACAGGTCTATCTGATGAACACCCCATCTATGCACTAGCTGAAGGAAGACATCCCTGTGAAACATTCACTTCTGTGGGTCTGCCACTGATCTGCTTAGAAGATCACCACGTTATTCTACTCTGAGGGATATACACTGCCTTAAAAGGCACTCTTGTATTTCAGTGACAGTTCCCATGCATGCATTGCTAAGCTGCACAGGGTATAGAATTTTGTTTCCCCTTGTTTGTTGATACACCAAATCACGTGGCATGGTCTTTTACTACTTGGAGAGCATCTTCTGTCTACATTTGGGTAAAGGCTTTGATTTTCTGTATTAAGGCTAACATTTCTTTCAGATTTGTATGCTTTTTTTCCCCACTGGTGAGCATCATCCCACACTCCCTTTATTTTTGAGATTCTAAATGAATGCTCCCCAGCCTATGTTTGAGGCATTGGTTGTGACTGCCTGGCTGAGTTTTTTCTCAGTACAGAAGAACCCCAGGTTAAGGATGCTCTGCTTAGCATACCACTCCAGCTCCTCTGCAATGGATGGGGGACTGTGATTATTTTCTCTAGAAACTGACAGTGCCAGACCCACATGACATGAACCTCAGATACCTCTGTAACTTTTTCATGTGGAGTCTGGCATGAGGTATAATGAGAACAGTCAACGCCATGCACCCAGAGCCTTGAGGTACTCTAACTATGTTGCACGTCTGGGCTGATAACTGAAGGAAGTAAGCTTAGTAGGTTTCTAGTTTGGAGGATGAAAGGCTTTTTGTAAACAGGTGGTCTACTAGGGCCCCCAGGAAGATAACCCTCTGAGAGGGTAGCACGTTTTGATTTCTGCAGGATCAGAGTGAACCCATGTTTGTGGAGTATATCCACAGTAAAGGTCAAGGCCCTGCTTACCTGCTTCTAACAGGATGCTTGAAGAAGACAGTTATCTACATATGGGAAGATATGAATGTTCCTTGTCCAACAAAAAAAAGCAATAACTTGTGGCATGCATATTGTAAAGACCCTTGATTCAGCTGATAGACCAAAGAGCAATAAAGTAAATTCATAATGCCAGCCCCCTGTAAAGAACATGAATGGGTCTATGAAAGCAGACAACCTGTAAGTCCAGGGTGACCATAAGAGCTGTGGGATGTAGGAAGGGTAACAAGAGTCTGGAGGGTCAACATCTTGGATTTTGCCATTTTTAGAAAAGTGTTTAACCACGAAAGGTCAGGGATGGGTCTCCAACTGCTGTCTTTACTCAGAACAATAACATTTGGAACATAACCTATTTCCTTGCTCTTGAACAGGGATGTAGGGTTGGGGGGGGGGGGTAACAGAGTCTGGAGGGTCAACATCTTGGATTTTGACATTTTTAGAAAGGTGTTTAACCTTGAAATCTCGGGGAAGGGTCTCCAACTGCTATCTTTCCTCAGAACAACAGCGTCTGGAACAGAACCCTTTTCCTTGCTCCTGAACAAGAACTGTGTCTATGATTCCCTGCTGTAGGAGGTCTGATATAATAGGTTGTATTAGACTTTCTTGGTATTTTGGAACACACAGAATTCAAGCCATAAGAAGGATCTTTTTCCAATTAAGTCTCTATCCATCCCTGACAATCTGCAGGACTCAAGATTCTCCTGTCATGAACTTCCATACAGAGAGACATAGATGGTCTGCTGCCTGCCATTTTGCTTGAGGGATTGTGGGGGTTTAGGAAGAGGGAAAGACACCGAATTCTGGCTGCTTCCTATCACAGGATGGGTTCTGGACCCCCCCCCCCAGGTTTTCCTTTATTGTTCCCCTGCAGTCTTTTCTTAAACTGGACTTTCTTTCCTTTAGTGTGTTTACCCTTACTCTGTTTGGGATAAAAGTGTCCAGACTTACAAGTATTATGGCATGGGTTGATGAAACAGCCACTCTACACCCTACATAACTTTTCCTCTTTCCTCCATTCTCTTGAAGTTTTCACAAGTCGGGAGGGAGGGGGTAGTTTAAGTAGCTGTGCCCTGATATCCTCTGGTAAGGGTTGAAGCCTTAGCATGATATGCCTCCTAATCATAGACCCAGTGGATGCTGCCCTGAAAGCTGCCTCAACAGCATCACATCCATACTTTAAAAAATGTTTTATCACCTGACTAACACACTATGTGAACTTTAACAACCTAGCCATCAGATCAGCATCAAATACCTCCCCAGCCTTGTTTGCTAGGTGGGCCAAGAGAGACATCTGAAACTTAGTCATGCATATCTGTCCAAAGGGGATCTTCTCAGAGGGATAGTAAGAGGTAATATTGTTCTGAAAGTCAGGATCATATACAAGAGGGGAAGATTCTGTGAGGAATAATCCATTTCTTATTTATTTACATATTTAGTTCTTCCCCTTCATTTTCTTGTGAGGCGTCTGCCTGGGTAGGAGAGTGTTACATTTCCTTTTGGGGAGGAGGCTCCTGACACTGAAGTTTCAGTTCCTAGTTGCAAAGCTGGCAAACCTTTCAGAAGGCCTTGGACAAGGTTGAATCACTGTTCATGGGGAACCTGCGTAGAAGAAGTGAAAGATCCACCACAGCTTGATTAGAGGATGTCTGCTGGGAGCTAAGGGGGTTGGGGGAGCTGTTCATGGGGAACCTGTGTAGAAGAAGAAGTGAAAGACCCACCACAGCTTGATTAGAGGATGTCTGCTGGGAACTAAGGGGGTTGGGGAGCTGTCAAAGTTGCCTCATTTTTGGGGTCTTTTTCATTGTGGCATCTGCCCTTGCAGACCTAGGCTCTGCAGGAAGGTCAGACTTTCTTGCCAAAACCTAGAATGTCGGAGACCTCATCTTCCCCCTTGGAAATAACCATGCAGGCCTTCTCCACATAGGTACATAGGTAACTACTAGGCTAGCTGCCCTTGCAAGCCATTTTAAGCCTTGCCAGTTTCTCTTTCTGTGCTTAAATTAACCTATCCCATTTGATTTAGAGACTGCCCTTATCCATCCCATAGTCAATAATTATATACTAGCCCTAATGAGAATAAATGTGATCATAGGACAGATAATTTGGGGGGACCCATGCAAAGGATAAAGCATTTAGGAGCTACAACTCTATATTAGTAGTACTGATAGCTGTCCTGGGATACATTTTCTGTTTTCCAACCAGAGAACCAAGTTGCTCTTGAAAATGGACAGGGATGAAGTTTGTTTTATATGGATGGGAGTCTGCTCCACAGCAGTATTTATCTTCTGTGAGATATACTAGTCCCTCCAAACTGTTCTTTTGATGTTGCAGAAGAGGTTTAGATCCCTAAACAGAGTATTTCTGATGCCATCTAACTTGCTGATGTGCAGCAGATCCATCAGTACTGGGTCAGAGGATACCTTGCATGCCAAGCATAAGTCACCTCTTAGCAGTCTATAGGATACGGAGTACAGTGACAGGGCTTTGAAAGATCCATGTAGGATATGTTGATTAGGCCTTGTATCCTTTTAGTAAGGTATCTTTGTGGGCATTCCAGTTACTGCATGTGTTTAGGCAGACACATGCCAAAGTGGGACATTATATTCAATAACTGGCCTAATGAGAGCTGAGTAAAGGGGAGCAATGGCATCCCTAGATCTAGAAACAATGCCTTTGTTTATAAGCTGTGCAACACAGAAGGACTTTCTTGTAACAATGGACACATGTTGGCCAAAAGTTAGGTCACTGTCCACATAAGGTCTCAATTCCAGAACAACTGGGTCAACTCTTAGGGACGTATTGCCAATATGGTACAGTAAACTCTCAGTTAACTGGAGCTCAAGCAACCAGCAAAATAACTGAAGAAATACAGTACAATTTTCATGTGTTGCACTTTCTGTTTCCCCCCGCAGAAACATACCTTACGTTTTTAGAGTTTCAAACAGGAAGATAGGAATTAATTCCCTCTCTCCGCAACCTGAGAACAAGTCAAACCAAACAAATAGTATAAGGTACAGCATTAGGCAGGTCTACTTTTAATAGTACCTCTCAAGCAACCAGACACTACAGTTATCCGACATCTAACAATCCCCTTGGGTGCCGGTTAACTGAGTTTACTGTAGTTCCTTGGGATAGATGACTTCCCAAAGGACACAATAATGGATTTTCTGGCATTTAGTTTCAGTCCAAGATTTTAACACCAGTTATTCATTTGAGACAAACCTTCCTGAAGTTTGGCAACATCATCTGGGAGTTCAAAGACTGCTCATGGCTTGCAGTCATCTAAAAATATAGTCAGCCAGAGCTCTTTGGTATTGGCTTTTACTTCACAAAAGTAGATGCCAAACAGGAGAGGTTACAGCAGAGAACCCTGGGAGACTCTACTGGTGACTGGTCTCTTTGTGGTGGTAACTTCCCCTATTTGGATTTCCCACAGTTTATCTGTGAGCTAACTGGCAATCCAACGGGTGACAAAGGGCTTTATTTCCAGTTTATTTAGATTTTCTACTATGCCTAAGAGGGGAATTGTGTCAAAAGCTTTGAGTAAGCTTAGGTATGTGGTGTGTACCGTTCTGCCTTCACCCATTGCTTTGGTGATTTTTTTCAAAAAACCCACCAGGATGAGCAAACATGACCTGCTCTTGATGAATTCAAACAGCTATATGGAAATGCATGTGTCCTGCATTGGGCATCAAGTTAGAAATCTACAAAGAATCAGTCTGGTAGCACATGCCCAGTTCCTGAAACAAAAAGGTCTGGGGCATAACCAGATAATTATGGAACTGTGTCAGTTCCAGGAGCTGCAAAGGTTCCTCACTTCAACTGGCACCTGTTTGTGACTCCTGCATCCCTTTCCAACTTCTCTCTCTGTTTATCTTTGAAGGAAAAGTCAGAGGAGGAAGACAACCCAGAGGTCACCATGGGAGATGCATCAAAGGTCCTCAAGTCTCTTTCTGTCAAAATATTCATGAAGAGAACATAACCTACTCTGCAGTGTTGGAAGCTTGGAAGATAATGTAGTATAGTGCTGGATGTTGTGATCAGCTCCAAGACAAAGAAAAAAAAAAATGAATGTGGCATTCCGTATGAGGAATTTGCCTACCAAAGTCATGTCTCCCTTTTTTGGAGCTAGAAAGAAGTAAAACCCATTAAGAAAAAAAGCAAAATATACTGCAAAAGTATCAGTACCCAACAGTAAAACATAGAGAAATAAAGGGTTCCTCAACGGGACACTTTTCTAATCCCAAAGTCTGAACCTAGTTAACCATATACAGGATGGTATTATTGCACACAACAATGACCCCAAATTGCATCTGCACTCAAACTGCAGGAATACAATTCTAAAATGGCATAGGCAGGCACTTATCTTTTACTGGCATACCTGGATAAACCACAGGGCAACATGCATGCCACTCAAAAAGGTGGGAAGGATCCTGCACTCCAGAAATATGGCTGCATGTACGGACAGACCTAATGGCGAAGTGCCTAAGTATTATGGCAAAAGTGATCTTAATGAAGAACATCACTTCTCTTTGTCAGAAATACAATTTTCTATTTAAACAGTATAACAAGGTGGGATACAGGTTCATTTAATCATAGTGGAAATATTTATCCCCAAAGGATGAAGACCAAAACGTCCAAAAGGTTAAATGTAACCATACTGATTAATAAGCATAATAAGAAGTTATGTACTCACCATAACGTTCCATCTGAGTAGGTGACTTCATTTGTCTGCAACCTTTGGGTCTTGGATCCGAGCCGGCAACTTATTTTACAGCTTATGGATCCGAGCTCCTAGCTCCTCCCCTTGCCCATAATCCCCTGCCAACCCTGATTGACCTCAGATCAAGTTTGCCCTTATACCAAATCTCAGACCAAAAGTGTCCCGAAAGGGACCAAGAAAGGACATTCAAGAATAGATTTCTGAAGGTCAGGGGGAGGGGGGGGGGGGTGGTTGCAGACAAATGAAGTCACCTACTCAGATGGAACGTTATGGTGAGTACATAACTTCTTAATCTGAAGTAGGGACTTCATTTGTCAGCAACCTTTGGGACAAAGTCCCCAGCTACCTGAATCTTGGGAGGCCATCATGGAAAGATGTTCCGGAGCACTGCGGAGCCAAAGGATGCTCTCCCTCTGGAAATAACGTCCAGCTTATAATGGCTGATAAAGGTATGAGAAGAGGCCCAAGTGGCTGCAGAGCAAATATCATCCAAAGATACTCTATATCTAAAGGCAGCAGAAGTAGATATGGAGCGAGTAGAATGCGCCCGTACTCCCTGAGGTGCGGGCCTCCCCGAAGCTTCATAGGCCAGAAGAATACACTGTGAAATCCATCGTGATAAGGTGACCTTAGAAATAGCTTTACCCAGATTGAATTTGGCAAAGGAAATGAACAACTGATCGGATTGTCTGTGACCAGCAGTCCTATGAATGTAGAAGCGCAGTTGTCTGAGCACGTCTAAGGAATGCAGCTTGTAGTCTCCTTTATTCTGGTACTTAGGGAAGAAAACTGGCAGGTTAATGGACTGATTGATATTGGTTTCTGAGGCCACCTTAGGAAGAAAGGAGGAACTGGTCCTGAGGTACACTCTATCCTGATGAAAAATCAAGTAGGGAGGTTTCGCACAAAGGGCCTGAAGCTCGGAAACTCTTTTCGCTGAAGTGATGGCGACAAGTAATGCCGTTTTCCAGGAAAGATATTTAAGTTCGGCCGAGGCAGCTGGTTCAAAGGGAGGGGCAGTCAAGGCTTGAAGGACTAATGATAGATCCCAAGGGGGTACAGCTTCCTTTACAGGAGGCCTGAGCAGGAAGGTACCCTTGAGGAAGGTTTTACATAATCTCGCAGTCATCAAGGGACCTGACTCGTGTCCCACATGGTAATGACAAATGGCTGCCAATTGAACCTTGACCGTAGAACAGCTAGCTCCCCGTTGAAAGAGTCCGTTGAGGAAATCCAAGACGGACGGCAACGAAGCCGTGAAGGGATCTATGTTATGGTGTTCCACCCAGATGGAAAAACACTTCCATTTACTGTGATAGACTCTTCTAGTGGAAGGTTTATGTGCTGCCACCAAGATGGCTTTAACTGGTGAAGAGATGCTGGGAGTCCCGACTAAGACTGGAACTGGAGCACCAAGCTGTCAGCTTCAGGTTGTCCAGATTCGGGGTCGGTAGGCCTAAGGGATGGGATATTAGATCCGGAATGGGATCCAGAATCCAGGGAGGATTCACCAGATGAGACCACAGGTAAGGGAACCAAGTCTGACGAGGCCAGAATGGGGCAATGAGGATCATTCTGCTCCCCAACCGAGAGGCTTTCTGTATCAGTTTCAGCATCAGGGGTAGAGGAGGATAGGCATAAAGTAGACCGGGAGGTCAAGCATGCACTAGAGCGTCTCTCAGGGCTTCCCCGAGGGGGGGGAATCAGAGCGAAGAAGCTGGAGCATTTCGTGTTTGAGGGAGTGGCAAAAAGACTGCAGCAGGGTTGCCCCCATTCGGCAAAAATCCGCTTCGCTACCTGAGAATTGAAAGACCACTCGTAAGGGGAAAGAATAGTGCGGCTGAGCTTGTCCTCCAGAATGTTGGACCGTCCTGGAATGTGCATTGCGATAAGAAAGCGGTTGGTGGAGATCGCCCATTCCCACACCCTCATGGCCTCTCGACAGAGAGGGTAGGACCTGGTTCCCCCCTGTTTGTTGATGTACCAGACAACTGACATGTTGTCCGTCTGTATCACAATTGTTCCTACGGGGAGAAGGTTCTGAAGTGCTTGCAACGCCAACAGCACCGCCCTCATCTCCAGAACGTTGATATGCAAGGAGGTCTCTGTGTCGTTCCACGTGCCTTGGACCGTTCTGCCTGAGCAATGCCCCCCGCCCCCACCCGAGGCGAGAGGCATCTGTGGGTCACCGTGGCGAGGCGGCGTGCAGAAGGGTCGTCCCGTATGAAGGTCCGGGGACTGGAGTCACCATAAGAGGGCCCTCCTGCAAGCCCTGCTGAGTGAGATAGGATGGTTGAGGGGAAAGAGACTGAAAGGACCATTGGACTAAAAGAGTCCACTGTAGCACCCTCATATTCAGACGAGTGTATGGAAGAAGAGTTATTGCTGCTGCCATGAAACCTAGCGCCCTCAGGACCAATTCCGCTGGTGGGGCTTTTAGTTGGAGGATGGCCCGCACATGATGTCTCAGGTTTTGAAGTCGCTCCGAAGTGAGGAACGCTCGCAGACTTCTCGTATCTAGTTTGGCCCCTATGAAATCTATCACTTGTGTTGGAGCAAGGGAGGATTTGTCCAGGTTGATCGTAATGCCTAGATGGGGAGCTAGCCGGAGAAGGTGATTTCTGGCTGCGCAGAGTAGATGCCTTGTTGGGGCGGACAGGAGCCAGTTGTCCAGGTACGGGAAGACCTGCATTCTCTGGAGTCTCAGGTGGGCCGCTATTACGGCTAACACTTTGGTAAACACACTGGGGGCTGTGGTGAGACCAAAGGGAAGGACCCTGAACTGATAGTGACTGGCTCCCAGCCGGAAGCGGAGAAACCTCCTGGATCATCTGTCCATTAAAATGTGGTAGTACGCATCCTTAAGGTCTATTGAGCACATCCAGTCGCTCTCCCGCAAGAGGGGGAGAATGGATTGAAGGGTGACCATCCGGAATTTTTCTTTGGTTACTGACAGGTGCAAGAGTGAAAGGTCGAGAATCGGTCTCAAGTCCCCCGTCTTTTTTGGCACCAGAAAGAACCTGGAGTAAAACCCTAATCCGAGTTGATCTGGGGGGACGGGCTGGATGGCTCTTTTTTCTAGCAGCTGCTGAATTTCTGCAGCTGCTGCCTCCCTCTGATCGGGTGGTACATCAGGGAGGTTTTTGAGTCTGGGGACATGGTGCAGTGGGATTTTGTAACCTCTGGATATGATACGAAGCACCCAGCGATCTGACGTAATGGACTCCCAAGCCGCCAGGTGCTTCGAGAAGCACCCCCGACTGCCTCCAGAGAGGAGCAGTTGGGCAGCCCCTCAGGGCTGCTGCGTGGGCCGATCAGAGAAAGTTTCTCTGGACCCAAAATTTCTCGGGACACCTCTGCCTCTAGGGCGGCGTCTTCCCTGTCCTCCTCTGCCACGGAAGGACTGGCTGTCTGGAGCAGGATGGGAATGTTGCGATTTCCGGAACCACATCTTCTGTCCCTTTTGGTTCTTGGAGAAGGACCTCTGGGGAGCAGAGAAGCAGACTCCGACGGCAGACAACGTCTTCCCGTCCTTTTCACTCTGGACAAGTGTCTCGCGAACGGTCTTGCCAAACAAGGCAGAACCATCAAAGGGGGCATTTGCAAAGGACGCCTTAAAGGGCTCCGCGAAGTCACAATGTCGGAGCCAGGCCTGACGTCTCATGACTAGACCCGCTCCGCTGGCTCTAGCGGCTCCCTCTGTGGCGTGGGACAAAAGCCGCATAGAGGTATTTGGATCTTAGAGTGGCCATACAAGTGGAGTACAACTGCTTGTCCTCCGCCGACATGGACACTGGGGGGGGAAGCAGCATATTCTTTGATAAGATCTCGCTGCATCCTGATGACATGTGCCATGTAGTTCAGGGACCTTACTGAGAAGGTCGCTGAACTAAATACCCGCTTCCCGAGGCGATACATTGAGCAGGACTCCTTGCTTGGTGGGTGGACCTGATAGGCTCTCCTGAGCTAATTCCCTCTTCGTGGCTGCCGCCATCAACATGGCATCTACGGGGGGACCCTTGCTCCAATGGGACCGGTCTGCAGGGGGACTCAAAATTCTATCTGGGCATTTGGGGACTGGCTCCACAGTGTCCGGCTCCTTCCACGCCCTGGTGGTGATAAGGTCCACCAGGGGGTTGGCCGGAGGGGACACCCAAGAGGTCTGCTTCGAATGCTTCCAGGAACACGGACTTGTCAGAGGAAGCCTTGGGGGCAGACCCCCCCCTGATCCTGAGCATTTCCATGATGTCTCCAAAGGAGACATCCTCAGGGGGTGACCTTGGGGAGCCTTCCCCTTCATCCAAGTCCGTGTCCTCTGTTAAGGACTCGGGGGAGTCCACGTGTCTCCTCTTACACTTATGCTTGCGAGGCACTTCCTCGGGGGGACTATCCAAGGAGGTCTCACCAGCAATATCCTGTTCATGTGGAACAACCTGGGACATCGAAGCAGGCTGTCCCTGTGGCCGGGTGATGGAAGCCTGACCCAGCAGAGAGGGAGTGCAGGGTGGAGCCAATGTAAGGACCGGGGGTCCGGATGCTCTCAACAGAGCCCTCTCAACTACATCGAAGGCCGAGGGGGAGCCTATCTCCCTGGGATCCGAAAGCCGTCTCCCACTCGGATCCGATGAAGGGATCGGAACTGGCGCCGAGGCCACCGGATCCGAAGGACCCGTGTGCTCCGACCTGGACGGAGCCGAAGGCACACTGAATCCCTCGGATCTGAAGCTCGGCCCATGGCTCAGAGAGGTCGGATCCGACGAAGGACCCGACAAACTCGAGGGCAGGGTCGGATCTGAAGTACCCAGTACTGTCGGCACCGACCCACCCCCGGCTCCAACGTTGCCCGGCTCCGAGCGCTCCGAACCCGGGAAGTGGGTCGGAGAAGGAGCTATCGGGGCAAAAAAAGGTGTCGAGTTCCCCCCCGAAGGGGGGGAGGCAAGAGCACTCCCATCTGCAGCTGGGCCTGGATGAACCCTCTCATCATCCGGTCCAAGTCTGCATCAGAAAGACTATAAGTATAGCTCGACGAGGCCACCGAGGCGGGCCAGGAATGCCGCCTCGATGACCTCGACGGAGATCGGGTCTCCTCCTCCTCGGGTCCCGGGGAAAAGCAAGGGGATCAGATCCGAGGAGGAGGGGACCTGGAAGCCGTGGAGGGAAAAGCCCGCTTAGCTGGGGGGGTGCCGAAGTGGAGGCCTCGGCCCGCCGCTTGTGGTGCTTCTCCCTCCTTTTCTCCCTCCTGGCCTCCCTGTTCTCCGGTGCCTTAGTGGGAGTTTGAATCCCGGCCGGGGGAAGGGGGGCAGGAGTGGCCACCATCGAAGGCTGAGGAGGTGCCACGGGAGCGGCGGAGGCCGAAGCCGAATCCGGAGGCAAAAGTCCCACCAGGATCAGCTTCGACCTCTGTTCTTTCAGTGCCCTGGGGTTGAACGCCACGCAAATGGCACACCCAGAGGACAGGTGTTCAACCCCAAGGCACCGAACACAACAAGTGTGGCCATCTGCCGGTGAAAGCTTATGGCCACACTCGGTGCACTTGGAAAAAATGGGTTTTGGGGCCTCTGACATGATAACAAAAAACTAACGTAAGCTACACAATCACACTAGGCCCCAAAAACACAAGCAACACACACACACACTCTACGAACCAGCGAGGGGAGGGATTACACTAAAAATTAAGAAAATATCAAAAGGGAAACCTAAATCACACACACTGTTCAACAAACCTAGAAAAACTCTTTAATTTTACAAGATTTTAACCACTTATCTGGTAAATCGCCAGGAGCTCAAAATCCAGCTGTCTCTACTAAGAGCGGCAAACTAGATCTGGGGTCAATCAGGGTTGGCAGGGGATTATGGGTAAGGGGAGGAGCTAGGAGCTCGGATCCATAAGCTGTAAAATAAGTTGCTGGCTCGGATCCGAAGTCGGATCCAACACCCAAAGGTTGCTGACAAATTAAGTCCCTACGTCAGATACCATATTTCATCTCAATACATCGATATTATGCAATCAATCTAAATAAAAAGGTTAACTTTTTAAATAAATGCACTCTTTAAAGCATTTTTGGAGATCTTGTTCTTTTGTGAGCAAGAAATTCTATTGCTATTAAGCATGTGCACACTAAACAGAAAATATAATGTGATGACCAAAATGGAGACAGTAGGAAGGGGTAATTCAGAAATGCTTTCTCAATCCGTTTTATTTTTCACATAATATCCTTCTCTTTTTCCTCTTAGTAATAATGTCTCAAAAACAGGAAGGGAAACCTCTTGGTTTAAAAAAAATGCATACAGTGTTGAAAGATGCCCTTGAGTGATTCATACACTTTATGTATGTATTACTTGGGGTCTCTCCATCTTCAAGAATCATGCTCCACTGCCACAATTTCAATCAAAGGGCTCTTATGGAGCATAACAATAAACTCATATTAAAGGGACTGCTTAAGACTCCCTTTTCTGAAGCAATTTTACAGAAGAAACGTTCTTCTTCGACTCCAAAGTCTTCCTCAGAGCCGAAACAAAAAGCTCCTAGACTGTCTGCTCCAACAGAACCTTCACAGCAGACAGTCGTTTCTGGATCCAAGAGTTTGCCAGAACAGCTTGAACCCTTGGCTCCAAACTCTCTCGCTCCCACTGAATTTAGATATCTCTCTGGCTCCGAACCTCCCTCTGGGGGCTTTGGCGCAGGTAAGTTTGGATCCTACCTCTGCCTCAGAGCATCTGTCTCCTGCACTGGAGATTCCTTTGGCCCCAACAGCCCTTTTGTCGGAACCAGGGTGTTCTTTGAATCAGGGACAGAGTGCCTTTGAGGTTAAGAGGAGGGTAATGACTACATCCCAGTCTCAGACAAAGTCTATCCTGGATTTCCTTCCAGTTCTCGGCCAGTGACTTTACCTTCTCAAGTACCCTCTCCACAGGACCGAAGAGACCCTAGGCCTCAGGACGTTCAGCAAGGGACCCCCCCCCCTTCTGAAACTTCCCCAGACTACCCCACTGAGGAAGTCCTTCGGAAGAAGACTTGCAAGAGGAAGCATCTTGACTCCCCAGAAGAGTCAATTACATCTCATACTGACCTCGATGATGCAGAAAATTCCCCACGGTCACCTCCTGAAGATATCTCCTTTGGAGTCATCCTGGAAATCTTAAAGCAGAGTGGTGACTGGCAGTCCACATCCCCTTCAGCTGAGGAGTTGGTATATCTGAGGGCTTTCTGGTCTTGCCCTTCCACCTCCTGGGTGACCCCTCCTTCTGATGAGCTTATTGATTTAATTTCTCAGAAGGCTTGGGAGACCCCAGACTCCACAGAACCAACTCCTAGGAGGCCAAATAAATATATTACTGCCCCTAAGGACAAGCCTTTCCTAACTAAAGGTGTAGCAGTTGATGCCATGGTCATGGCAGTGGCCACTAAAAAGGAAATATCTGAGACCAGTTCCTCATAGGTCACATTAAAGGTGGGAAAAGTTTTGAAACTATTTATTGTGGTCTCATTTTTTATATCGCAAAAACTGGGCATTTTAACAGGGTTGTGTACACTTTTTATATCCTCTGTACTTCTGCAGCCTTTCAAGCTAGACTGCCTTTGGATAATATCTGTGCTGCAGCAACATGGGCTCCTACCTTTATCACTAATTACACAGTAGATATGACTTCCAGGAGTAGAAAATATTCTCCCATGAGCCACCCAGGAATCAGGTAGCTTGGGAAGCAGTCCCATCAGTGAGAATAAAGGTGAGATTGACAGCATCACATTAATGTTTATATAAAGACCTTCAATGAATAAAAACATTAGCATAATAAAAAAAACAGCAGCATACCATTGCCTGTATGTCTTACTGCCTCCTTCAATTATGTATTTTTTTGTGTTTCTGCCTTACTTGCAATAAAAGCCTGGGAACAATAAAATGTTTCTATCAATGTCTGTATTACTTGTTAAATTATTTTTACATCACTTCTTCACCCTTCTTGCCCATTGTACTATAGTCCAAAATAACCTGCATCATTTCATTCATGAAATTCACATTCACGTTACTGCAGTCAGCCCTCACACAATCACTTCTTAGCCACAGGTAAACTCTTCGTCACTCTCTCATTTGATTGATGGTTGACAGTTGTATATCTAAGAACTCTGTAGAGTGTCATCATACAAAATACTTTTCTCCTGCTACTTTTAACATTTGATTAGTAACCTGATTACCAGGTATTTTCCAAATTATTCAGCGAGCTGGCTGTGGGCAAGTTAAGATTTTCAATTCTGAAAAATAAGACAGCTTCAAAAATGAAGTAAATTAGTTCTACTGACTTCTGTACAAAACAAAAGGGTAACTAACAGATTTCTCCCTAATTCTTTATTTACAATAACAGAAATTTCTATGTCTGAATTTCAACAACCGTATGTCTGCCTTAGCAAATCTGACAATAAATGCTCATCCTCTCTATTCCTCTTCCCAACAATAAATCAACTGTCAATACAGCTACTTAAGAGTTAATGAAATTAAATACTTAACTAAGAAAACATTTTTGGTTCGCTTAAAATGCAAGATAGGCAAATATCTACATGGATGACTGATATATCCATAGCTGTGCCTTTTAACTGCATGAAATATTGGTCTTTAAATCTGAATATATCATTTTGCAAAATATATTCTGGTAACATTAATAAAGGTTTTAGAATAATATGAATGCACATGAAGGAGCAAATCAAAATCTTTTAATCTACCTTTTCTGAACAAAACTGTACAACAGCACTTCCAAAGTAATGCTATTAAAGAAAGGTCATCAATAAATAACCTATGATTACTATTATTATTGTTATTATTATGAGTTGCTTCTAAATATTATTTAGCAACCTGCTGGCATGCCTCATTTTCATTTAACAAAGAAAAAAAAAAACAGACTAAAAGATGATACATGAGAAAACAGTATCTCCCACCATACCAGTCTGTTAACTCTTTCTTAGTATTCAGTTCATTTAATGCCTGCCTTTCACCTCAAGGGCATAATACTGAAGAGTGATGTTCTTGTACTAAGATGATGGTAGAATCCTAGAGAAAACCAGAATACATATAAAACACAATCATTTGCTTAAGTAATATATCAAGGTGGGGTGTAACTGATTTCATCTAACCATACTGGTAATATTTAACCATTAAGGGTGAAGACCAAGGGGGCTAAATGTTGAGAAATTTATAATTAAAGCATAATTAATACTTCACCATGACACACAAAATGAACATATTTAAAAATAAATCGACATAGACAGAGATATTTTAAATAAGTAGAGTTAAAGAACTTTTGACTTTTAGGGAGTCATGTTTTATTGAATCAACAATCCTGATCAGTTTTTCTAAAATCTTTCATCCTACTAAGATAGAAACAAAGTTTCTTAAATACATCTAAAGGGTGAACCATGTGTTCTCCTTTATTGTTAAACTTAGGAAAGAAAACTGGCAAGCTGATGACTTAATTGAGGTTTGTTTTCGAGGCAACTTTGGGTAAAAAGGAAGGATTTGTGCATATGGTAACTGTCTTCGTGGAAAATCAGATAAGGCAGTTTTGAAGAGAGTGCTTGGAGTTGAGTTCAGAGACCCTCCTCACAGAAGTTATAGCCACAAGAAAGAAGTCTGAGCTCTGCCTTAGCTGAGGGCTCAAAGGGTGATTGTACCAAGTAATGTCTTTCGGCTTTTCCCGGTTAGGGGTTGCCACAGCAGAACTCCGGTCCACTAATGATTGGCAGTGGATTTTTACGGTGCCGAGGTGCCAGCGCAACGCCCACCCTTCAAGGAAGGCACACCCATTCATGCATGCACCTACCTGCATGTCCTTAACATCACTCGACCGCGAAGAGGACATGCAGACTCCACACAGAAGGCACTCCAGCCGAGAATTGAACAGGAGAACCTCTTGCTGTGAGGCGACAATGCTAACCGCTGCACCACCGCGGCCATCACAAAGGGTGATTGTACTAAACTTTGTAATACAACAGTATGATCCCAAGGTGGAGTAGGATCCTTTATAGGAGGTCCAAGTAAAAAAGTACCTTTAAGAAATGCCTTACATAACTTGGATGAAGCTAAAGGAAAGCATTATCTTCAATGTGGAAGTTAGAGATGGCTGCCAGCCGAACTTTGATTGTGGAGAAACTCTCCCCACCTTGAAAAATAGAGGCAAGAAAATCTAAACCAGCAGGGATTGGAGCAATGAAAGGATCCAACTCTTTCTGTTGGCCCAAAAAGAAAACCCTTTCCATGTAATTTTTTAAGTCTTCCTTGTACAGGTTTTCTGAGATGAAAATAAAATTTGGTGAACCGGAGAGGAAAACCTGAAATGTCTAGCCATCGTTGGAATTAGAGAAACCATGCGATCAAAATGAGGCATGGTTCCCCCGTGTTTGTTGATGTACCAAACTACTGACATATTGTCTGTTTGGATAGCAACTGTCCCTACAGGAAGAGAGTTCTGAAAGGCCTGCAACGCTAGAAGGACAGCTCTCATCTCCAAAAGATTAATATGCAATCTGGTCTCTTCTGGGGACCACATGCCTTGAACAGTCCATCCCAAGAAATGTCCCTCCACCCCAATTAGGAAGCCTCCGTGGTCAATGTGGCATTTTGGGGGAGAAGGATAAAGGGACAGCCTTGGCAAATCTTGTCAATTGAATCCACCAAAGTAGGGAGTCCTTGTAAACCTGAGATAGTTTTATAGGATTTTGCAAGGGTCGTCGAAAAAAGGACCAATGTACTATTACAGTCCACTGGAGGATTCACATATGAAGACAAGCAGTAGCTATCAAGGTAATTGGAGCAGCTACTGATCCTAGGGCTTTGAGAATGAGTTTTGCTGGGGAGAAGAATGAGAAAGAACCTGTCTGACGTGCCATCTAAAAGCAAGAATTTTGTTTTGTGAGAAGAGAGCGAGACAATTAACTGTATTCAGATAAGCTTCTATAAACTCCAAGGCTTGAACTAGTTGAAGGTGGGACTTTGAAAGACTGACTGTAATCCCAACGGATTGAGATAATTGGAGTAATTAATCTCAGGCTTTTTCTAGGAAATGGCTAGCTGGTGAAGTGAACAGCCAGTCATCTAAATAAGGAAACACTCTGAATCCATGCAGTCTTAGATGGGCTGCTACCACTGCCATGCATTTGGTGAACATCATGGGGTTGTGGTGAGACTGATGGGTAGGGCTCTGAATTGATAATGGCTGGCTCTCAGCCAGAAGCATAAGTATCTTCAAGAGTGTCTGTTCCTTTTGATATGATAGTACGTGTCCTGAAGATCTACACAGCACATCCAGCTGTCCTTCTGTAACAGAGGCAGAATAGACTGAGCTGTGAACATCCAGAACATGGAGTTTTTTACTAATTGGTTCAGATAACTGACATCCAGGACAGGTCTCAGGTCTCCTGTTTTCTATGTTACTAAAAAGAACCTTGAGTAAAATCGGGATCCTCTTTGGTCTGGTGGGATCTCTTGGATGACTCTTTTGTCTAGCAGCTTTTAGATTTCCAGAGCTGCTAATTCCCACTGATTGGGTGGAATATTGGGGAGACATTTTCTTTTCATTGAGGGAACTTGCAAAATAGTAATGAAATATCCTCTGGATATGATTCTTTGCAGACATGTATCTTTTGTGATGGCTGCCCAGGCTTTTGAGTGCAAAGACAAGTGCTCCCAGACTGTCTCCAGAGAAGAGCAGTCAGGCAATCCTTCAGGAGCAATGACAAGGTCTGTCTGAGAAGGAATCCCGGAAGCCTTGGTTTTGTGGACCTCCTCTGCCACATAGGCGGCATCTTATGTTGTTATTATTTCCTTGTGCCTCTGGGGGAAAATTTCCTTATGATTCTTGAAAAGGTCTTTGCGACTTCAGAACCACATCTTCTTACCATCATGTTGTTTTCTAGAAAAAGGTTTCTGTGGGATAGAAAAATGGATTCCCACAACAGATAATGTCTTCCTATCTTGGTCACTGCAGGAAAGTGTATCTTTAACAGTGAGACCAAACAGAGAAGATCCATCAAAGGAAGCATTGATGAATGATGCGTTAAAGGGCTCTGCAAAGTCACACAATCACATCCAGGCATGTCTCCTAATGGCTATGCCTGAACCCGCAGCCCATGAGAGATTAACCTCATGGACACATTCGATATAGATTGTAAGGTGGCCAATCATGAGGAATAAGTCTTCTCTTCCTCCACCGACATGGTCGCAGTGGTAGAGCTACACTTCCTTAATCAAGTCCCTCTGAAATCTAGTGAAATGTGCCAGGTAGTTTAGCGACCATAAAGCAAAGGTCACTGAGGCATAAACTCTCTTCCAGTACCTGTCCAATGCCCTATATTCTTTACTGGGGGATGGACAGAGGAGCTCTGTTTGGCCAGCTCCCTTTAGGTGGCTGTCACAGCCAACATGGCATCTACAGGTATTCCCTTACTCCAATACTGTCTGTCTTTAGGTGCTCCAAGAATCTTATCTGGATGCCTGGGAATCAGTTCAACGGTGTTTGGTTCCTTTCATGGCCGGTGGGAGACAAGATCTATAAGCTCATCCACTTGGGGAGGGGGGTAACCCAAAAACAGATGGGCCAGACCCAAAGGCTTCTAGGAACACAGACTCCTCCTTGGAAGGGGTTTGGGAAGACCAACCACCTTTTTGGCATAGGATTTCTAGAATGTTTCAAAAAGAGAAGTCTACTGGTGAAGAACACTTCCCCTTCATTGAAATTGGTGTTTTCTATCAAAGATTCCTGAGGGGAATCTACGTGTCTCCTTCTGTATAACTTTTTTGGGGGACCTCTTCAGTGAGATGCTCTGGAGAGGTATTGGAAGAGGTGGGGACTAACTGGAACTGCCTGGAAGCTCTTACTGGTTGGCTGCCCCTGTGGTGGGGGATGAAGAGACTCAGAAATAGTATCCAAAAAAGGAACAGCAATTGGATCCAAAGAGGTAGGTGGCAAGACCTCTCTAGGGTGAGAGAATACCCTCTCCGCCAACTGCAAGGCAGAAGGACCAGGAGAAGCAGAGTCTAAATCTGACTGGAGTTGAAACTCTTGGATCAGAGAAACCTGTGGCCTCCCCGACCTTCTACTCCAAGGGAGGAGATGGAGCAGATTTGTACAGAGCCGAGGCCCCAAGGGGAAGCGACGGCTCCAAAAGCTTTGGAATTGAGGTCATTTCTTCGCTGACACTTTGGCTCTGAGACATGTCTTGCTCAAGGGGAGTTGGAGCCAAATGGATCAGGGAAGTAGCCAGAGTCAATGATAAAGGCATCTGCAGATCCATTGGTTCGACTCCTGGAAATCTCAGATCCGAAGGCTCCAAAACAGAAGGTCAGATTAGAGAAACTTTAACAATATGTACGGGAGGTTTAAAACTCAAAGATCCGACAGGAGATGGAGAAGGTAAGACCCCCATCTGGATCTGTACTCTGATAAAGCCTCGGAAAGACTTTAGGAGGACCTGATGGACGAAGAAGTGGAAGGAGGTTGAAAAGACTTTCTCGGGGTCTGTTGTAGGACAGGACATCTCAGTTTAGGAGACGCTGGCTCTGGAGAGAAGCAGGGGCTTCTGGGCCGATGAGGCTTTAAAGTTGAAGGCTTCTGATCCAAGGGTTTCTGATTCGAGTGTTTGACTATCTTAGCTGGAGGCTCTGATGTCGGAGAGGATTTTGGAGACCTGACAGGAGAGCACTTTCTATGCTCCCTGGTCTTCGTGGATTTTTGATTTCTGAGAGGCATTTTGAGCTCCTGAAGTAGACACAGCAGAAGGTGGCGCAGAAGCGGGGATAAGGCCCTTAAGCACTAGCTTATTGCATCAATCACTGATAGCTCTGGTGGTAAAACTAGCACAAATAGTACAAGTACCAAGGTGAGAAGGGCCTAAACAACAGCCACACTCCCTGTGGGCATTACAGTTAGGTATCTTGTGCCCACAGGAAGTGCATTTTTTAAATCCAGTAGGCTTTTCGGCATAACGGCAAAAGTCAGAGAGAATTTGAAAATTTTTTTTTTTTAAACACCAAAACTAGACTGTCTAAAAGAAACAAATTTAATGGTAATAACAATAATAATAATACCTTATAAAGAAGGTAAAGGAAACAAAAAGGATTTACCAATAATGGTAAGGAAGAATACCAAAGGATGGTAAAGCAAGATATAAAAGACAAACTAGCTTAGTAGATAGAGAGAGGATGCTATAAAAAGTAATAAACAAAAAAAAAAGTTAAACTGTAATGTTTTTTATCACTATCCCAAAAAGAAAAATCTGTTGAGCTTGAGAAAACGCATTTCCGACCGAATCGTTAGAGCAGCAAATGAGATCTGAGGTAACGCAGTGGTCAGGGGCATTATGGGTAAAGGGAGGAGGTCAATAGTCGGATTTTAGAATCTGGAGAAAAGCAGACGAGTTGGAACCTAGGGTTGTATCCGAGACCCATTCATTGAAGAATGAATCAAAATTACATCATATTTAAAGTTAAGTACTTACTATAATGATAGAACTATGTTGTCTCTTTCCATTTCGTTCCATTAGCCTGTGGGTTACCTGATCTGACTCAGATCCAAGGCTAGTCACATTCCATAAACTTCAGACAGTCAAGCTCCTCCTCCAATACTCATAATCCCTCGCTCCTCGTACCGTAGATCGAGTTTGACCCCTACCTAAAAATGACAGTACTTAAATTCCAGGGCAAAAGATATGAAGCCCCCCCCCCCCCAAAAATGGAAGGGAAAATCTCCCAATCTTGGTTGTCCCACTGTCAAGAAGTTCGCCAAAAATGGTGGGGGTTGGGAGAAGAGAAGGTTGAACCAGATAGAAAGATTCAACACACATCTGTAGTTATAGTAAGTACCTAACTTTTTTATCAGATATCTTTCCATCTGGATTCAACCTGTGGGACACAGTCCCCAGGGACGTCTCATGGAAGGATGCTGCACAATACGGTGGAACCAAAGGAAGCTGTGGACCTCAAGTGGGCATTCAATTTGTAGTGGGACACAAAAGTTTGAGGATCCACCCAGGTAGAAGCTGAACATATCTTGGAAAATGCAGCTCTGGAGAAAAATGCTGTAGAAGCTTACCCTTCAATGGCTTTCCTTTCAAATTATAACCAAAAGAGACACAATCATAAAACCATTCAGAGAGAGAGTAACCTTAAACACTGACATACCCAACCAGGCTTTTGAAAGAAAGGCAAACGACTGATTAGATTTTCTGAAAGACTTTGTTCTACCCAAATAAAAGCTCAATCGTCTTTGAACATTGAGACAATGCACTAAGTATTCCCCTTCGCTGGAAAACTCAGGACAAAAACACAGCTAAATGAATGTAATGGTTCAAATCATTTTCTATGGCCACCTTAGGAAAAAAAGAAGGATCCATGCACAGGGAAACCCTGTCTTTATATATATAATATATATGTTGTTGTTGTGGTGTCTTTTGGCTTTTCCCGGTTAGGGGTCGCCACAGCGGAACTCCGGTCTGCTAATGATTGGTAGCTGATTTTTACGTGCCGAGTTACCAGCCCTGACGCACAACGAAGGTACGCCCATTCACGCATGTCTCCACGCAGAAGACGCTCTAGCTGAGAATCGAACTGGACAGTGTCTTACTGTGAGGCGACAACGTTACAGCAGCACCACCACCGCACACACACATATATATATATATATATATATATACATATATATATATATATATACATATATATATACATATATATATATATATATATATATATATATATATATATATATATATATATATATATAAAAAGTATGGTGGTACTGACGAGGGTTTGCAACTCTGACATCCGCTTGACAGAAGTAACTGCTACCAGGAATAAGGTCTTCCAAGATAACATTAAGTCAACCACAGCAGAAGGCTCAAAGGGAGTAGCAAACAATACTTGTAACACGAGGGGCAAATCATATGAAGGGACAGGGTCCACGAACAGAGGATGTAACAAAAATATACCTTTGAGGAAAGCCTTGGAAATTTTGAAAACTGCTAAAGTCATATTTTCTCTACCAATGTGGACACTGGAAATGGTGGCCAACTGTACCTTAAAAGTAGAATAACTTGAGCTTCAGTGCAACAAATCTGCCAGGAAGTCAAAAACAACCTGTATGGGGTTGAAAAGGGATCCAACAAGCGAAACATTTCCCCATATACCTTACAAGTAGGCAGCTTCTGAGAGGAGGACAAGATATGCACCATTCTATCAGAAAGCTTGGGATCTCTAGCCATCCAAGGAATTGGCAAAACCATGTAGTCAGTTTCAAGGTGTGAAGGTTGGGTGGAGCCAGGCCCGCCAGGTGAGAGATCAGATCTGGAATGGGATCCAAGACTCAAACAGGGTACTTCAGAATAGGCCAAAGGCAGGGGAAACATACTTGATGGGGCCACAAGTGAGGAATGAGGATTGCAGTCGTTCTGCAATGTGTTGCCTTCTGAAGAAACTTTAAAATCTGGCTTCCTGGGGATCAGTTCCACCGTATCAGACTCCTTCCATGCCTTCTGGGAATCCAGGTCAATAACAGTGTCCAGAGGGGGACCACCTAGGGCACAGATGGCCCCACCCCAAAAGCCTCCAGAAAAAAATGTCTCCCCAGGAGATGGGGCTATGACAGTCCATAGCCCATGTTGGCAAAACAGCTACAAAAGGTTGCCTAAACAGGCATCCTCTCAGGAGGCTTATGGGGACCCTTTTTCTTCCTCGAGTTCAATGTCCTCAGTTATGGACTCCAGATAGGATTCCACATGCTTTCTCTTGCACTACCTCCCACTATGGAGAATCCAAGGGGAAAGCAACAGAGGCCAGGAGCCCTAATGGAAGGGCAGACTTGATGCCACCCAGAATGAGCTGGAATTGTCCACAGCCACAGATGTTGAAGAGGGGGGAACACCAGCTGAACCTGACCACTCCTTCTCCTGACAGAGCACTCTTTCCACAATATCAAAGGAGGCTGACATGGGTCTACCAGAGTCAGCCGACTTGGGATCTGAAGGCCCCAAAGACACACCAGATCCAGTGGGCTGCTCAGCCCGTCCCAACGCCGAGACCACAGCCAAACTAATGACAGCAGAAAGGATGACCCGAGAAGAGGAACTGTTGAACTTGACCCGGGCACCGGGCACCCCTACCTCACTATCCCAGCACCAGGGCCCACTTGGCTCCAACATGGCCAGAGTTGAGGAAACAAAGGCATGGATTAGGAGTGAAATTGGTTAAACTGTTGGATCTGACCCTAAGGGAGGCAAGGCAACTAGCTCTGACAACTTATGAGCAAACAGACTCGAAGGAAAAAATCACAGTATTGAAAAGGAAGGAATGAGTCCTAATCATATTTGCACCTATAAAAAGGACCACATCAACTGCTCCAGCATGGCGGTTCCTAAACTCCCAACCAAGCCAACAAAGCCACTGAAGGAGGCTTGGAGACTTGCTTACCGGACAGAGGCTCCAATGACTGGATCTGAACCAGAGGTTGTACTAAACTTTGTAATACAACAAAGAACAAATACAACCCGAGAAGCCCTGATCTCAGGTGGAGAATGGGAAGACTTTGATGAGGATGCCTGCGGGGTGGAAGGAGAAAAGGATGAAAAGGTTCTGCCTGATGGAGAAATCTTCTAAAGGAAGAAACTTGGGAGACTGAAGGCAGGAGATGGAACCTTTCTGGAAACCAGTGCCAGATGAGAATTAATCCAAATGGTTGGAGCTGACAATGAAGCCAATTCTGTCAAAGAAGCAGAGGGCCTTGGGACCTTCAGCACCAACATAGCAGATGAAGCCGAAGAGGGTGCCGAGGACTTACAGTCCCCCTTGGCAGCCTTGGGGTCCTTCAAACTCCAGTACGATTTATCCCCCTTAACAGAGGAGGCAGAAGAGGACTCGCCATCAGGCAGAAGCCTTTAAAGAACCAGTTTGGCTCTCCTCTCATTAACGGTATGCAAGCGAAATAAGTCGCAAATGGAGTAAGGGGAGTCCAAGTGGGCAGCCCCTAAACAATAAATGGACAAATCATGTGCATCCTGGAAGGGAAGCTTATGCCCACAATCCAAATACTTTTTAAACCCCTTATCCATTATGACTAGATAGCTCAAGGAAGAAAGAACTGCAGTAGTCAAAATGAGGTAAAATCGAAGCATGAACCACTGGCTGAAGATGTGAAGATGACAAGATGAAATACAAAGATTAATCCTGATGATGAATGAAACTTAGTCCTTTATTGTAAGCCTATCATCAAGTACGGTGTCTGGATAAATCCAACTGATTCCCCCTACCATAACTAATAAGAGGGTCAAGTTGTGGAATATTTGATAACTGGACAGTGTCACGCACCAGCATGGCTTTGACCTTGGCCGGGTTAAGCTTGAAATGTTCACTGAACATCTATAGTCAAGTACAGAATCCATGCAGTCCTTTGCAGTTGAACAGTTCAACACTTTATCTGAGGAGGACTAGTAGAGCTGAATAGCATTAGCATAAGTTTGGTAAAGTACTTCTTTCAGTAATGAACTCCCTAACTGGTAACGTACAATGTGAACACAAGGGGAACCAAGATCAAGCCCTGAGGTAGACTGCAGGTCAATAGCTAAATCCCAAAAGAGCTCAAAACTGAAACTATATAGAACAGCAAAGTGAAAACAATCAAAGACAGCACCTAATAATCTGCAGTAAGCCCTCAACTGCTCATTCAGGATCCCATGTACGTGCTTGTCAAATACTGCTGAGAAATCAAGTAAGATCAAGACGGAATATTGATGTTGATTTCTTGCCATCAGTAGGTCACTACCCACTCAGATGAGGGTTACTTCTCTACTCTATTAGGACCTAAACCAAAGGTTGACAAGGATCCAATAAACCATGGAATATTGGATGAAAATATAGCTGTGCTTAACCACTTTTTCAATAGCCTTCCAAAAAAGTAGACTGTTTCAAGGCAGCTTGGTAGTTATCCAAAATGCCCGCATACAAAGATGGTTTCTTTCTGTGTTTTTTAAACACCTTTCTTAAATCTTCACATTTTAAACAATGACACTGACACAAAAACGAAAAAAAAAGTTATGTTCTTACCATAATGTTACATCTGTGTGTTGTCGATCTTCATTCATTCTTGACAGTTGGGGGTCCTGGTTCATTCCTCGGAACCAACTCGACCATTTTAACAAGCTCGCGGCAGCCAGAAACTCTCAAGCTAAGGTTACCCACAGTGCCTCTCTTCCCTTCCCTTCAGATCGAGTTTGCCCATAGAAAACAAAAAGCAGAAGCTTTGTCTGAGCAACTGCCCTACTACTGAACCAGGACTAGTTCCGGACCACCAGGAGCTTTTGGAGGGAGTAGGATGGTGGGATGTCAAGAATGAATAAAGATCAACACAGATGGAAATTTATGGTAAGAACATAACTTCTTTATCTGATGTTGTCAATCTTCATTCATTCATGACAGTTGGGACAGAGTCCCTAGCTACTTTATCTCCTGGAAGGCCCCACGGAAGGATATTCCTGAGCACCACAGAGACAAAGGATGCTATTCCCCTGGAGACCATATCCAATTTGTAATGACTCATAAAGGTATGAGGGGTAGCCCACATAGCTCCTGTGCAAATGTTATCCATTAAGACTCTAGAATGAAAAGCCACCAAAGTGGAAACTGGCCTGGTAGAGTGAGTTTTGACTATAGTTGACAGACTCATTTTATTTTGATGATAAATAAAGGTGATACAGTCTCTCAACCATTTCGACAAGGTGACTTTGGAAACTGGTTTGCCTAGTCGAGGGCCTGAAAAAGACAGGAACAGTTGGTCTGATTTTCTGAAGGATTTAGTTCTGTCCAAGTAAAAACGTGACTGTCTGTGTACATCCAATAAATGCAAACAATATTCTTCTTTGTTTAAAAAATTTGGGAAGAAAACTGGCAGGTCAATGGATTGGTTAATATTTGAGTCTGAGACAACTTTGGGTAGAAAAGAGGGGTTAGTCCTAAGTGATGCTCTCTCTTTATGAAAAATGATGCATGGGCGCTTTACACACAAGGCCTGCAATTCTGATATTCTCCTGGCTGAAGTGATGGCTACCAGTAATAAGGTCTTCTAAGATAACAATTTTATATCACAGGTGGCTGCTGGCTCAAAGGACTGATGAGTTAAAGTTTGTAAGGCTAATGTCAAATTCCAAGGTTCAATGGGCTCTTTAAAAGTGGCTTTAAATGCATAACTCCCTTTAAGAAAGTTTTGCAAAGGTGATGAGATATCTGGGAAGAATCATCAAAGCCATTATGGAAATTTGAAATACCCGCCAAATGAACTCAAATAGTAGAAGCTGAAGCTCCTGATTGGAGTAAAGTTGACAGATATTCCAACACCTTATTAACTGAGGCTGAAAAGGTGTCTAGGCCTTCTCCTTGAGACCAGATCACAAATCTGTTCCATTTACTAAAATAAAGTTTCCTGCTGGACGGTTTATGAGAAGCCAGAAGTATCTTTTGTACTGGGGAATACAGATTATTCTGCCTGGCAGTTACCGGAAGTGGAGGTACCAAGCGGTCAGCTTGACAGTTGGTAGGTTGGGATGGACCAGACCCTGAAGATGAGACAGGAATCCCAGAGTCGGATCCAGAGTTCACGGATAGTGAACTAGGTGAGGCCAAAGAAAGGGGAACCTGACATGACAGGGCCAATAGGGTGCAATGAGAATCACTTTGCTTCTCAATCATTGGGCTTTTTTCAAGAACTGGGATATTAGGGGAATGGGAGGGAATGCATAAACCAGTCCCAGGGGCTAATCGTGCAGAAGAGCATCTCTCGGGGACTCTCTCTGAGGGAAGATTAGGGCGAAGTAGCTGCTACATTTGTGGCTCGTGGGAGATGCAAACAGATCACAGCAAGGATGACCCCAACAATGAAAGAGTTCCATCACTAATATGGGATTGAGAGACCACTCATGAGGCAAGAGAATGTATCTGCTCAGTTTGTCCGCAATCAGGTTAGAACTCCTGGGAATGTGCATTGCTATCAGAAAGCGGTTGGAAGCGATGGCCCATTGCCATACTCTCATGGCTTCCTGACATAACGGATAGGATCTGGTTCCTCCCTGTTTGTTAATGTACCAGACAACGGACATGCTGTCTGACTGGCTAGCAATTGTCCCTGACGGAAGGGCAGATCGCAATGCTTGCAACTATAAAAGCACCGCCCTCAGTTCTAGGACATTGATATGCAAATTGGCTTCTAAGGGGGAACAAGTGCATTGGACCGTCTTTCCCTGAAAATGCCCCCCCCCCCCATCATGGATGCATCCGTGGTCACAACGGCCTTGGGCTGAGGGGGTGAAAAAGGGTGACTCCATAACTCATCTTCTGGCTTCATCCACCAATTCAGATCCTGCTTGCATCGATTTGTTATGCAGATTGGATAAGACATGGGGTGAGTTAACAGAGACCACTGTGAAGTTAGGAGCCATTGAAGCAGTCTCATGTGGAATCTCACCAGGGGAAATAGGGCGATTGTCCATGCCATTGACCCTAGTAGTTGTAAGACTAAGCTTGCTGGGACTATGTCTTGAGAGAGTATCGCTTGGAGCTGTGACCTTAACCTTTGTAATCTCTGAAGAGGTAGAGCAACCAGACAGGATCTCATGTAGAATGCTGCTCCAATGAATTCTAAGTTTCGAGTGGGTGCCAGATTTTATTTTTCTCTGTTTACTGAAATGCCTAAGAGCTCTGCCAGTTCCAGAGTGTAGTATAAGGTGTAAAGCAACAGATGCCTGGTAAGGGTGGTAAGGAGCCAATTGTCTAAATATGGAAAGACCTGGAATCCTTGCAGTCTCAGATGAGTGTTACCACTGCCATGCATTTGGTGAACATCCTGGGGGCTGTGGTGAGATCACAGGGCAGTGCCTGAAATTGGTAATGACTGGCTCCCAGCTGGAAACAGAGATATATTCTGGAGCACTTGTCCATTTTTATGTGGTAATATGCATCCTGAAGATCTACAGAGCACATCCAATCGTCTTTCTCCAGAAAAGGAAGGACAGACTGAACTGTGACCATCCAGAATTTTGTCTGCTTGACAAACTTGTTCAAGATACTTTGAGTAAAATTCGGATCCTACTTGGTCTGTGGGACTATTTAGATTACTCTTTTTTTTTTTGAGCAGCTTTTGAATTTATTGAGCTGTTGCGTCCCTCTGACTGGGTGGAAAGTTATGGATTCGCCTTTGCAGCCTTAGATAAAGATTGAAGGGGATACGGTAATCTCTGGTAATTACTGTCTGCACCCAAGAATGTTATTGAATACCAGGTCAAGTGGTGCAGAGAGAACCTTCGCCCGACTGCCTCCAGAGGTAAGCAATCAGACCGCTCCTCAGGAGCGCCGATAGGGTCCCCAGAGAATGAATCTCTGGAACCCTGGTTACGCGAGCCCCCTCTGCCATGGGAGGGGTGCCTTCCTGATGAGCCTCCCCCCACCCTGGGGAGTAAACTCACCACGTGTGTCCTGAAAAGGCCCTTGGGACTTCCTGAACCACATCTTCCCACTCCTCTGATTCCTGGAATACGGTCGCTGAGGAATGGAAATACATATACCCACAGCAGAAAGGGTCTTTCCGCCCTTTTCACACCTGGCTAATGTGTCTTTAACTTTTGGTCCAAACAATGAGGAAGTGTCAATGGGAGCATTGACGAAGGAAGACTTGAAAGGGTCCATAAAGTCACACAAGCGCATCCAGGTGTGGCGTCTGATGACAACGCCTGCACCAACTGCTCTAGCCACTCCTTCGGATGTATGTGCAATCAAGCGCATGGAGGAGTTAGAGACAGATTCTAGGGTTGCAAGCTGGGAGGCAACCTTGTCACATCAGACACTGCTCCTGCTAAGGTTCCCGAGAGTTCAGTGATCAGGTCCCTTTGAAGATGGGCAAAATGTGCCAAATAATTCAATGACTGAATGTCAAAGGTGGTTGAAGCATAAACCCGCTACCCTAATCTGTCCAATGTCTGAAACTCTCGGTTTGGAGGATGGACAGTAGTACTCTCTTCTGCGAGTTCCTTCTTTGAGGCCACCGCCGCCACCACTATAACATCTGGCGCTAAACCCTTGGACCAGTGGGGTAGATCCTCTAGGGGGAAGGGTATTTTGTCAAGTCTCCGGGGGATTGGCTCTACATTGTCAGAGGCCTTCCAAGCATGCTGCACGATGAGCTTGACTAACTCATCTGCAGGCAGGGTCACCAGGAAGTAGAAGGTTGGGCATGGAAAGCCTGCATGAAGAGAGATTCCTTGGAGGAAGAGTTGGTGGGCTTCCAGTCACACCTCTGCTTTAAGATTTCTAGGATGTGTCCAAAGGAGTGATCTTCAGGGGATGACCGGGGGGACCTTTCCTCATAATCGAAGTCTGTATCCTAGGTGAGAGATTCTTCCGGAGAATCAACATGCTTTCTCTTGCACAATCTCCTACAGGGTGGCTCATCAGGAGGGAGGTCTGAAGAGGACTCCGAAGAGAGTGTACCCTGCAGTAGGGTGTCTTGCTACTCCCGTGCCTGCTACCCCAGTGTAGTAGACTGTGACAGCTGCGAACCAGAGGACACACAAATATGACATTCCGACATCGAGAGAGCCAACTGCAAGCCTGCTGAGGCAAGCGCTCTTTCCATAATCTGAAAGGCAGGCCTGCCTGAAGATGAAAGACAACCTCGGAACCAGGGTCACATACTGCTCCGAGCCCGCCTCCAGAGAAGGAGCTGCGAGAGGACTCGGAACTGTCAAAGCAACCGGAACCATAGAAAAAAATCGGTGCCATACTAGGGATTCCATAGCAGGTAGCCAGATCAGGGTTTTGTGGGTGGGTCGGCTCCAACTGAGCTGAGGTCCACAGAGTGGATTCTGGCACCATGGTGAGATCCTCCATCAGTACCAAAGAAGTTGGCACTGGGAGAGGCGTTGGTGTAGAGGGCCCCAAATCCTGCAGAGAGATCAAAGGAGGAAGATAAGTTGGAGTCTGTGGAGAAAAAAACCTCGGCCCCTAGTGGGAGGGAGGTCCTAGATAGAGTTGGAATACCTCTGGCTGCCAAGAGCTGATCCGCCAGTCTAATCACATCAAGCTCTGAAAGGCTCCTGGTGGAAAAAATAGACATCTCAGAGGGAGATTCTGGGTGATCAATAAAGGGAACCAGCTGCTGACCAGCAAAGAGGTCAATGGATGGGGAATATCGAGTCCTGGGTAGGGTTCGACCTTAGGCACAGTACCAAAAACTTGTGTTGGGGTGGAAGTGACCAATTTTACAGGAAAAAAGTATTATTGGTGCCGAGAGGGTCTGAGGTACCATGGAAGGGGTCAGTATCTTGGAAACATAAGTTGTTTCCATGGAAATAGATGGCACTGTGGAAGGGGTCATAGACTCTGGTGCAGAGACATTTGTTGGTGTCAATTTCAATTGTTTAGGCTTTGGTTTCATGGAAACCTGGCTTTTAGATGATTTTGGTTCATGAGACTGAGTGGCTCCTCTTATTTGCTTCTTTTTTAGGAGGTTTTTGACCCCCTTCGTCTAAGACAAAGCATCTGAAAAGGTTTTTTTAACAATCTCTTTTTAAGATCAATTTGTTTTTATGCTCTGCCAGGATTTGGGCACTAAAGCATACAGAGCTCACACGGAGGCTGGATTTGTAAGTGCAGCACTCTTAAACAATGCATGCAGGAAAGATGCCCATCGGAGTTGGGCATCTTCCTCCCACATTTGTCACATTGCTTAAATCCTGTGGTACCTTTTTTGTCAGCCATTATCAGATAAATCACAACAATGATAAGTCGTTCACGCGATCACAAACATGCACAATAACGGGAAAAAAACAGAGCAAGTGAAAGATTTTTTTTTTTTTTTTTTTACTGTACCAACAAGGGTAGCACAAGAAATACCCAGAAGAGTAAAAAGAAGAAAGGGGAAAGAATAACAACCATGGTATTTGAGAGTTACCACAGGTAAGAGGGAAGGGAGGGGCCTATACCAACTATGGTAAGGAAGAAATACAAATAGGCAAAAAGATGGATAAAACAGCACTCACACACTAATATAAAATAAAGTGACCAAGAAATATGAAGAGGGGAGTTGTAAAGGAGAGAAAATATCGAGAAATGCATAGAAATACAAAATTAGAAGTTATGTACTCACCATAACGTTCCATCTGAGTAGGTGTATTCATTTGTCTGCAACCTGTGGGTTATGGATCCGACATCGGATCCGAACCGGCATGGTTTACCAGCTATGGATCCAAGCTCTCAGCTCCTCCCCTCACCCATAATGCCCTACTCTCCCTACATGACCTCAGATCGAGTTTGCCAACAGCATAAACACCCTGAAAAGGGTAACACAACATATGCAGGAAACTGAAAGGCCAGGGGGATAGGAGGGTGGGATGGTTGCAGACAAATGAATACACCTACTCAGATGGAACGTTACGGTGAGTACATAACTTCTAAATCTGAAGTAGGAGATTCATTTGTCTGCAACCTGTGGGACAGAGTCCCCAGCTACCTGAATCTTGGGCGGCCATCATGGAAGGATATTCCGGAGCACCGCGGAGCCAAAGGATGCTCTACCCCTAGATGTAAGATCCAACTTGTAGTGGGAAATAAAGGTATGAGATGAAGCCCACGTGGCTGCTGCACAAATATCATCTAGAGGAATCCTAGCCTTAAAGGCTGCCGAGGTAGAGACTGACCGGGTTGAATGGGCATGTACACCCTCAGTGCGGGCCTTCCCGAAGCTTGATAAGCTAGTAAGATACATTGTGAAATCCAGCGAGATAATGAGACTTTGGAAATTGGCTTGCCCAAATTAAATTTAGCAAAGGAAATGAACAACTGGTCGGATTGCCTATGACCAGCAGTCCTGTTTAGATAAAATCTAAGTTGCCTGTGAACGTCTAAGGAGTGAAGCTTGTACTCACCCTTGTTTTGATATTTAGAGAAGAAAACAGGGAGGTTAATGGATTGATTAATGTTTGCTTCAGAAGCTACCTTAGGAAGAAAGGACGGGTTGGTCCTGAGGAAAACACGGTCCGGATGAAAGACCAAGTACGGAGGTTTAGCTGATAATGCTTGAAGCTCTGAGACTCTCTTGGCCGAAGTAATGGCTACTAAGAAGGCGGTCTTGAAAGATAAGAATTTCAGATCTACCGTAGCCGCGGGTTCGAAGGGGGGGAGCGGTCAAGGCCTGAAGAACTAAGGAAAGGTCCCAAGGAGGAACCGCTTGCTTTATAGGGGGCCTGAGAAGAAAGGTACCTTTAAGGAAAATCTTACACAATTTGGCAGACATCAGTGGACTGGAGTCATGCCCAATGTGATAATGAGAAATTGCTGCAAGTTGTACTTTGACCGTGGAACTGCTGGCACCATCATTAAAAAGAATGGTTAAGAAGTCAAGCACCAAAGGGAGAGGAACTGTGAAGGGGTTTAGGCCTTGCCGTTCCGCCCACAAAGAGAACCGTTTCCACTTGCTACGGTAGACTTTCCTAGTGGATGGCTTATGAGCTGCCACCAGGATGGCCTTAACAGGGGACGAAATACCGGGAGTCCTGATCAGGAGTGGAAATGGAGCAGCCAAGCGGTCAGCTTGAGGTTGTCCAGGTTCGGAGGAGATAAGTGGGATGGATGAGAAATCAGATCCGGAATGGGATCTAGAATCCAAGGAGGATTCACTGAGTGAGACCTTAGGAAGGGGAACCAGATCTGTCGAGGCCAAAAGGGAGCAATGAGGATCATTCTGCACCCCAACCGAGAGGCTTTCTGAAGAACTTGGAGCATCAGAGGCAAGGGGGGATAAGCATAAAGAAGACCGGGTGGCCAAGCATGCACCAGAGCGTCTCTTGGGGAACCTCCGGGAGGAGGTATCAGGGCGAAAAAACTGTCGCATTTGGTGTTTGAGGGAGACGCAACAAGGAGTTCCCCACTGTGCGAAGATGCGTTCCGCTACCTGAGTATTGAGAGACCACTCGTAGGGGGTGAGAATGGTGCGACTGAGTTTGTCCGCCAGGATGTTGGACCGACCCGGAATATGCGTTGCTATGAGAAAGCGGTTGGTGGAGAATGCCCATTCCCACACTCTCATGGCTTCTCGACAAAGGGGGTAAGACCTGGTTCCTCCCTGTTTGTTGATATACCAGACAACAGACATGTTGTCCGATTGAATCGCAATTGTTCCCAAGGGAAGAAAAGCCTGAAGTGCTAGCAACGCTAAGAGCACTGCTCTCATCTCTAGAACATTGATATGCAGCAAGGTCTCTGAATCGTCCCATGTGCCTTGGACCGTCCGGCCTGCAAAATGCCCCCCCCACCCGAGGCGGGAGGCGTCCGTGGTCACCGTGGCGAGAGGGGGAGAGGCACAAAAGGGGTGGCCTCCGTGGAGATCTGGAGAGTGTAGCCACCAGAGGAGGGACCGCCTGCACGCTTTGCTGATCGCAATGGGATGATGCATAGGAAGAGCAAGATACGACCACTGAACCATGAGTGTCCATTGAAGGATACGCATATTGAACCTGACGAGAGGGAGAAGCGCAATCGCTGCCGCCATGGACCCTAGGGCCCTCAGGACCAACTCCGCCGGAACCGAGTTTGAGTGGAGAATGGCCCGCACATGGAGCTGTAGACTTTGCACTCTGTCCGCTGTGAGGAAGGCTCTCAATCTCCTCGTGTCTAACCTGGCACCTATAAAATCTATGAGCTGAGTGGGTGCTAGGTTGGATTTTTTTGTGTTTATCGTGATGCCCAGGCGTGGAGCAAGATGGAGAAAGGAGTCTCGCGCCAAGAGAAGTAGATGCCTTGTTGGGGCGGTGAGAAGCCAGTCGTCCAGGTAAGGAAAGACCTGCACCCCCTGAAGCCTCAGGTGGGCCGCTACCACTGCTAATACTTTGGTGAACACCCTGGGGGCTGTGGTGAGACCAAAGGGAAGGACCCGGAATTGGTAGTGACTGGCTCCCAGCCGGAAGCGGAGAAACCTCCTGGAGCGCCTGTCCATTAGTATGTGGTAGTACGCATCCTTGAGGTCTATGGAGCACATCCAGTGGTTTTCTCCCAGAAGGGGGAGAATAGACTGCAATATAACCATTCGGTATTTCTCCTTGGGAACTGCCAGGTTCAAAAGAGAAAGGTCTAAAATTGGTCTTAGATCCCCCATCTTTTTTGGCACTAAAAAGAACCTGGAGTAGAACCCTAATCCGATCTGGTCTGGGGGGACGGGCTGGATGGCTCTTTTCCTTAGCAGATGGCCAATTTCTGCCAAAGCGGCCTCCCACTGACCGGGTGGAACGTCGGGGAGGGACTTCAATTTTGGCAAGTGAAGAAAGGGGATACGGTATCCTCTGGATATGATCTGGAGAACCCAGCGGTCTGATGTTATGGACTCCCATGCCGCTAGGTGCTCCGAAAAACGTCCCCCGACTGCCTCCAGAGTGGAGCAGTTGGGCAACCCCTCAGGGCTGCTACGCGGGCCGTTCAGAGAAGGGTTCTCTGGACCCGAAGTTCCTGGGAGCCCCTCTGCCCCTAGGGCGGCGTCCTCCCTGTCCTCCTCTGCCACGGAAGGACTGGTTGTCCGGAGCAGGCTGGGATTGCTGCGACTTCCGGAACCTCATCTTCTTCTGACCCTTTTGGTTCCTAGAATAGGGCCTCTGGGGTGCAGAGAAGTGGATTCCGACGGCAGACAGCGTCTTCCCGTCCTT
Organism: Protopterus annectens; assembly: GCF_019279795.1. NCBI lineage: Eukaryota > Metazoa > Chordata > Ceratodontiformes > Protopteridae > Protopterus > Protopterus annectens. The sequence continues at coordinate 849,781,001 of NC_056741.1, read as the reverse complement.
CTCGCTCTGGGTCAAAGTGTCGCGAACAGTTTTGCCAAAGAGGGCAGAACCATCAAAATTGGCGTTCGCAAATGACGCCTTGAAGGGCTCCGAGAAATCGCAATGACGGAGCCAGGCCTGACGTCTAGTAACTAGGCCTGCCCCTGCGTCTCTAGCGGCACCTTCCGTAGCATGGGACAGTAGCCGCATAGAGGTATTAGTGACGGACCTGAGAGTGGCCATGCGGGTGGAGTGTAGCACTTTTTCCTCCTCCGACATGGACTCTGGGGGGGGGGGGGGTGCAGCATATTCTTTTATAAGATCGTGCTGCATCCTAATCACATGTGCCAGGTAGTTCAGCGCCCTCACAGAGAAGGTCGCTGAACTAAACATCCGCTTCCGCAAGCGGTCCATCATCCGAGACTCCTTGCTCGGGGGATGGACTAAGGGACTCTCCTGAGCAAGTTCCCTCTTGGTGGCCGCCGCCGTCAACATGGCATCTACCGGAGGCCCCTTACTCCAATGGGCATGGTCAGCCGGGGGACTGAGAATACGGTCGGGCCTTTTTGGGATTGGCTCCACGGTGTCCGGTTCCTTCCACGCCCTGGTGGTAATGAGGTCCACCAGGGGGTCGGCAGGAGGGGACACCCAAGAGGTAGACGGGCCCGCTTCAAATGCCTCCAAGAACACGGACTCGTCCGAGGAAGACTTAGGGGCAGACCACCCCCCCCCCCCTTATGCGGAGCATTTCCATGATGTCTCCAAATGAGACATCCTCGGGGGGTGATCTTGGGGAGCCTTCCCCTTCCTCCAAATCCGTGTCTTCTGTGAGAGACTTGGGGGAGTCAATGTGCCTCCTTTTGCACGTATGTTTGCGAGGAATATCCTCCGGGGGGGCTGTCAGAGGACTCCTCTCAAACAGTGACCTGTCCCAGGGGAACAGCTTGGGGCAAAGGAGCGGGCTGTCCCAAGGGCCGGATGGTGGAAGCCTGACCCAGTGCAGATGGAGCGCGGGACGGAGCCGAAGCAAGTGCCGGGGGTCCGGAGACCCTCAACAGGGCCCTCTCCACAACATCAAAAGCCGAAGGGGAGCCGACCTCGACCAAAGGATCCGACAATCGGCTCCCCCTCGGATCCGAGGAGTGGATCGGAGCTGGCGCCGAAGCGCTCGGAACCGAAGGGACAGTGCGCTCCGACACAGACGGCGCAGAAGGAGCACTGATCCCCCCGGATCCGAAGCTCGGATCCAGGCTCCGAGAGGTCGGATCCGAAGCACTCGAGGGCAGGGTCGGATCCGAAGTACCAAGTACTATCGGCGCCGACCCACCCCCGGCTCCGAAGCTGCTCGGCTCCAACTGCTCCGAACCCAGGTAGCGGGTCGGAGAAGGAGCAATTGGCTTAAAGAAAGGGGTCGAGCTCCCCCCCAGAGGGGGGGGAGGCAAGAGCACTCCCATCTGCATCTGGGCCTGGATGAACCTTCTCATCATCCGGTCCAGATCAGTGTCCGACAGGCTATAGGTCGATCTCGACGAGGCTACCGAGGTAGGCCTAGAGTGCCTCCTGGGCAGCCTCGACGGAGATCGGGTCTCCTCCTCCTCAGGTCCCGTGAAAACACACAGGAGACCGGAGCCGAGGAGGGGGAGAACCAGCAGACAAGGAGGCCGGAGGAGAAGCCCGCTTAGCTGGCGGGGCCGAAACAGAGGTCTCGGCCCGCCGCTTATGGTGCTTCTCCCTCCGGTCCTTCTTTCTAGCTTCCCTCTCCTCCGAACCACTACAGGGAGGTTGAGTCCCAGGAGGAGGAGGGGGAGCTGGAGAGGAGACAACCGTAGAAACGGTTACCCCCGAAGGAGCGGAGGCCGGAGCCGAGTCCGGTGGCAAAAGACCCGCCAAGACAAGCTTGGACCTCCGCTCCTTCAATGCCCTGGGGTTGAACCCTGCACAAATGGAACATCCGGAAGTGAGGTGTTCAACCCCAAGGCATCTAACGCACCGAGTGTGGCCATCAGCCGGGGAAAGCTTATGGCCACACTCGGAGCACTTAGAGAACACAGCTTTGGGTTGTTCAGACATCCCAAAGTACACAAAAAAAAAGTTACTTAAACTAAGGGTAAAAGCAAAAGTAACTAAAGCACACAACAGGCCCAAACACACACTACGCTACCAGCGAGGGGAGGGAAAAGTAAAATTAAATTTAAAACACTAGAAAGTATAATTAAGTAATAGGGAAACCTAAACTTTCACACAACTTTCACACAAAAATACAAATTTTAACACTCTAAACACTAGAAAAATGCATTTAGCTGAAGAGCTTAGGAACACAAATCTGGTCACCAGCGCGGCAAACAAGATCTGGGGTCATGTAGGGAGAGCAGGGCATTATGGGTGAGGGGAGGAGCTGAGAGCTTGGATCCATAGCTGGTAAACCATGCCGGTTCGGATCCGATGTCGGATCCATAACCCACAGGTTGCAGACAAATGAATCTCCTACTTCAGATCACTTAGCTTGAGAGCATGGCCTGACGTGTCTTAAAACTATGCGGCAAATGAGATCTGAGGGGAAAGGAGGCACTACGGGTAACTTTAGCTCGAGAGTTTCTGGTTGGAGCAAGTTTGTTACAATGGCCAAGTCGGTGCCGAGGACGGAACCGGGACCCCCAACTGTCATGAAAGAATGAAGATTATGTACTCACCATAACAATGGATCTGTGTTGTCCGTTTTCATTCTTCTTCAACTAATGGGTCTTGAATCCACTTCACTAGATTCACGAGATCGAACTCTCAAGCTCCTCCCTTACCCATAATAACCCCACCATCCTAACATACCTCAGATCATGTTTGCTGCACCTAGAAACAACAGTTTATTTTATATTTATTCTGTATAGAATAAACAGCAAAGATAAAACTGGAGCTTAAACAAGGAATGAAGCGTTCCCAAGAAAAATCACTTGGATGTCTTCCAAGAAGAAAGGAAATGGGGTTAAGGAGGTTGAAAAGTTAAGGAAGAACGGAAATGGACAACACAGATAGTACAGTTGTGTACCTACCATAAATGTAGATGTTTGAGTGTATTCACTGTTGCAGTCATTACACTTGGGTTATCCTGCTGGCAGGCTACCCCCCAGTCAGCCTGAATTCCAAAGTCCTGGTCCGGCGTCAGTTGCTGTCGCCTCTTCCCTGACGTCAGTGCGCCAGGGGTATATAAGATGCAGCCGATGCCATTTTCTTCAGTATTTCTTGCAACCAGATGTCAGGTGCCCCAAGAAGGTAGCCAATATGTATTGCTTATAAAAACATACAGTAAAATAAAAACAATACCTTCATCTACAAGCAAATACACCACATAGGTTGTACAGGATAGAGAAGTATAGATAAGTCCCAGCAAAGAAAGTGGGATGGTGGGTGGGTAACCTGGACTGCAACAGTGAATACACTCGAACATCTACATTTATGGTAGGTACACAACTGTACTATGTTCATCGTGTTTCACTCTTGCAGTCATTACACTTGGGTTGAATCCCAAAGCTGAGGTAGGGCGGCTGGGTCTAAATAGGATTAGGAGTGGCTATGAGGCCCTGCAGAACTGCAGTGGCAAAGCCTGCTCTGGATTTAGAGTAAAGAGGTAACTGATAATGCTTGGTAAAAGTGTGCAATGAACTCCAAGTTGCAGCTTCCAAAATTTCCTTGGTTGGTACTCCTCTGAGAAAGGCTGCTGAAGTGGCTGCTGCCATGGTGGAATGTGGCCTAATATTCTTAGGCACTGGCTTGCCATGCTGTGCATAGCAGAAACGAATACAGTGTCCTATCCATTTTGAAACAGTCTGCTTTGAGATAGCCTTTCCTTGTGATCCTGCACCATATGCTACAAAACAGTCGCTCAGTTTTTCTGAAAGCTTTTGTTTTGTCCAAGTAGAAGCGTAGATGCCTATGTATGTCCAAAGAGTGCAGAAGTCTCTCCCCTTTATTCTGGGGATTTGGATAAAATGTTGGCAAATTAATGGTTTGGTTAAGAGCCACACAATGGAAACTACCTTTGGTATAAATGTTGGGTTTGTCCTTAGAGAAACCCTGTCCGGATGAAAAATGATAAAAGGTTCCACTGCCATTAATGCCTGTAACTCTGAGACTCTTCTTGCTGAAGTTATTGCTAGGAGCAGAGCAGCTTTCCATGATAAGAATTTTATGTCAGCTGTATTGGCTGGCTCAAAAGGAGGTAGTGTGAGCTTTTCTAAGACAAAGTTAAGGTCTCATGTAGGTATCGGTGCTCTCCTTGGGGGTCTTATGTTTTTTGCCCCTCTGAGGTACTGTCCTAGCAGTGGATGAGAGAAAATAGGAGGTTCTGTATTGTAATGAGCTGAAATGGCAGAGGCATGGATTTTAATTGATGAGAAGGATAGGCCTTTGTCCAGCATCTCAGTTAGGTATTGTAAAATCTGAGGAATATTTGGAACAAGTGGTTCAAGTCCTTGTGTCTGGTTCCAAGCACAGAATCTCTTCCATTTTTCTGCATAAGATTTCCTGGTGCTGGGCCTCCTGGCTTCCAAAATGACATCCATAACAGCTTTAGAGAGAGGTGTGTTCTGAGTGGCTATATTATCTGCCATGCAGCCAGATTTAAGATTCTGAGTTGGCTGTGCAGGATTTGATTGTTTTGTTGAGTAAGAAGATGAGGAATTAGAGGTAAAGTCCAGGCTGGGCCTTGAGACAAGCTCTTTAGGATTGGGTACCAGTGCTGGCGTGGCCAGTCTGGGGTAATCAAAATCATTTTTGGCTTCTCTTGTCTGACCTTTAGGAGCACCTTGGGAAGAAGAGGCAGTGGTGGAAAGGCATAAACTGTTAGGGTTTTCTAGATGAAAGATAGAGCATCCACTTTCCATCCTTGTGAGTGATAAGTCCTTGTGCAGAATCTCTGTAGTTGGGAGGGGAGGCAAAAAGATCTATGTCTGGGCATCCCCATTTCCTAGTTATCATACTGAAGACCTGTGGATTTAGTTTCCACTCGTGAGGGCCCATGAGGTTTCTGCTTAGTTCGTCTGCCAGAGTATTTTTCTTTCCTGGCAGGAATTGTGCCTGCAGATGTACTTGATAGGTCAGTGCTGTGTTCCACAAAGTCATGGCTTGCCTGAAGAGGGGGTAGGAATGTGTGTCCCCTAGCTTGTTTATGTACCACATAACTGTAGTACTGTCTGTCTTTAGTAATAGTTGTCCTGGATGTAGCAGATCCTTGAAGGCTGTCAGGGCATTCTGTACTGCTAGCATCTCTTTTTGATTGATGTGAAGATGCATTTGGTCAGTGGGCCACGTGCCCTGAATACATTTTCCTGCCATGTGTGCCCTCCAGGCATAATCTGTTGCGTCTGTTGTTAGTGTCTGCCTGGCTGTGGGTAAAGTGAAAGGCTGTCCCTTGTTGTGGTGACAGGCCAGTGCCCACATTTGAAACTCCTGTTGCAGGCAGGGAATAAGAGTTATTACTGTTTCCAGGCTGTGGCAATGTTGAGTCTAAACACTTTTTAGGTACCACTGTAGCTTCCTCATATGCAGTCTTGCATATAGAATTAGCAGGATGCAAGATGCCATGAAGCCCAAAGCCTGCAGAATTTTTCTTGCAGGTAACTGGGTCTTTGTTGCCATCATTTGAAAGTAATGAGTCAGTTGCCTTTGTTTGTCTGGCATGCGATAAGCCATCTGGGCAGCTGTATTTAAGCTTGCACCCAGGAATATTATCTCTTGAGAGGGCACTAGTTTTGATTTATTTTTGTTTACTGTGTACCCTAGCTAAATTAGTAATTCTTTTACAAACGCCAGATGCTTTAGTAGAATGTCCTTGCTCTCTGCTTGAATAAGGCAGTCGTCCAAGTAGGGGTATATTTGATTTCCTTTTTGTCTGCAAAATGCAATTACTGGTGCCAGGCATTTTGTGAAGACTCTGGGCACAGTAGATAAGCCAAAGGGCAGTGCAGAGAATTGGTAATGCATTGAGCCAGCTATGAATCTGAGGTATCTTCTGCAAGATTGTCCGATTGGGACATGCAGGTATGCCTCTTTGAGGTCCAAAGTAACTAGCCAAGCCTTCTTGACCAGTGTGGGTAGAAGTTGCTGCAGTGTTAACATTTTGAATAATGGAACATCCAGGAAAGTATTTCGAATTGACAGGTCCAGTATTGGTCTCCAGGCTTTGTCCTTTCTGGGTACCAAAAAAAGTCTTGAGTAAAATCCTTGCCCCTGTTCTTGCTGTGGTACTTTTTGAATAGCTCTCATGTCCATGAGAGCAGAAATGTGTTTTTGTGCCTCTGCCGATTGGTTTTGTGGCAGGTCTGGCATACCTTTTGACTTTGGTAGGGCGTGAAAGTGGAACCTGTAACCCTGAGAAACAATATTCAGTACCCATTTGTCCTGGGTGATCATGTGCCAGTTTTGTGAGAAAAGTGCTAGTTTTCCCCCTAAGGGTGCTGTCAAAAGGTAAGTGCTTGGTTTTTGTAGAAGGAAGTCATTGGGACCGTTTCCTATAAGGTTGTGATCTGTCTTCTCCGCCTTTGGCGGCTGAAGCACCCCATTGTTTAGGTCTGTATGAGCCTTGGGGCCGAGAACAGCCTCTTGGGCGTCTGTATCTGCCTCTTTGTGGCCTGTCTGACACTGGAAAGGACAGATTTTTAGAAGGCCAGTTCCTGCTAAATCTAGGTGGTTGAACCTATAAGAAATCCTTTACTGTCTGCATTGATTTTGCTTTATCCTCCATTTTCTTTAACACCTCTTCTGCCTTAACACCAAACAAAGTATCATGCTGTAATGGAGCATCCAATAATTTTGCTTTAACATGATCAGGTAAACTCTGTTCTTTTAACCAAGCATGCCTTCAAATGACAGAGCTTGTAACTGCGGCTCTGCAAGAAGCCTCTAAGGAATCAAAACCACATTGCAGAGTATGCTTTCCCACTTGTTCAGCTGCATGCAATAAATCCTGCATTTCCTTATTGTCAGGACATTCTGAGCTTGTAAGCATTTTCTGTTTTAGCAAAGACATTAGGTATTGTTGGTATTTAAGCATGTGAAACTGGCAGTTTAAAGCCCTTACAGCTAAAGTAGCAGAAGTGTAAACTTTTTCCCCATCTATCCAGTGCTCTCGAATCCCTATCAGAGGGAACAGGGTTTTTTGCAGTGGAAGCCTTGACCCTTTCGGGACCCTGAGAAATTGTTTCTGGGTCAGCAGCAGGGTTTTTATAAAGAAATTTATGAGAGTCTGGGACCCTGTAGTACCTATCTGGCTTGACTGGTGCAGGGGGTAAAGAGTCAGGAGACAAACTGGATTCAGTAAAAACATCAACAATATCTAGTACAGGGGGGATAGCAAGGGGCCTGGTGCTGAGGCAGTAAAAGAAAGTCTCTGAGCCTTTTCTTGGATTCTGAATAATCCTGGCTCTCCCAATGGAAATGCTCCCTCATGGTGTGCAGTGTTTCCCCAAAAGAGTAATCCTCAGGAGGAGAGGCTGAAGGGATAGATTCTTCAGCATCAGAGTCTTCATAGGGAGGAAGAGAATATCCCTGTTCTGAAGAGCAATCACAGGAAATAGAAACCTGGTCAGAGGAGTCATAGTCAGTGTCATGCTTAGGCCTTTTATCAGGAGGGGGATGGGAATCCCTGATCAAAGTAATTAGGTCCTCGGCCATTTTAAGCATCTGTTTCTTTGACATGGATGACTGTCCAGGAAAATGCTGTACTTGTTTCTTTGTCTTCAATGGTGTTTTAGACTTTGCTTTGGCTGCTGAAGTGGACTTGATAGTAAACTGTGTAGATCTGAAAACACCCTCAGAAGCCGATGCCTGCTCAGCGGCTCTGGATCTATCTGAGGGAATAGTTTCCGTAGGCCCAATACCTTGAGTTTCCAGAGGCCTAGTTGTCTCCACGTGGGAGTTGGAGGCAGCATGTGGCTCTGAGGTAGCGGGTGTCAGGGGCTGCAAAAGCGCCTCACTGAGAACCGGCGACTGGCCTAGAAGAGGCTTCGTCATCAGTTTTGGACATCGGATGCCTGTCCTTTTCTTTGTCTTTGCGTTTTTTATGAATTCCGGTCATCGGCTGTTCCGATGGCATTATGTAGTTAAACCTTCAGCAAAAGTAATGTAAAGCAAAATCAAACCGACGCTTAATAGTGCGTTGATTGAATCTAGCACAAAACCGACAACTAGCAATGTCGTGGTCAGTGCCTAGGCAAGGAATACAGTAAGAGTGAAAATCCTTATGAGGTATTTGCTTCCCACAAGAAATACAGTTGCTAACTTTTACTGACATCGGTCTGGAGCAAGAAAAAGTTTCCCCAACGGAGTACTTAGCTTTATTAAAGACTTCGGTTCTGAAATTCAGTTTTGAAAATCTCAGGAGTCGGCCGACCGGCACTTGCAAAATGCTTTTGCTTCGGGCACCGTGCGGCAAGAAAGACTGAAGAAAATGTCGTCGGCTGCATCTTATATACCCCTGGCGCACTGACATCAGGGAAGAGGCGACAGCAACCGACACTGGACCAGGACTTTGGAATTCAGGCCGACTGAGGGTAGCCTGCCAGCAGGATAACCAAAGAGTAATGACTGCAACAGTGAAACACGATGAACGTCCATCGTTACGGTGAGTACATAACTTCTGAATCTAATGTTGCCATTTGTATTCGTTCCTCAACTGATGGGACAGATGAACCTTGGGTGATCCTCATGGAAAGATATTTTGGAGTACTGCAGAGCCAAAGGCAGCTCTCTTCCTAGAAATCAAATCCGGCTTGTAATGAGCAAAAAAGGTATGAGCATGGACAGCTGCACCGATGTCATGTATCGAAGCTCTTGACTAAAAATGCTGAAAAGGTAGCTATAGACCTCACTGAATGTGCTCTTGGCAGCTTAGGCAAAGACAAACCTCTTTGTATGGGTTCCTATCAGATAGTCGAACTTCTGCAAGTTCGAATTTGCAGATGTGTGAGCGTTTCAACGGAAATCTCTGTAAGGGGAGATTTCCGTTTTGTTCAATGTGGTGTGATCTCGGAGTTGGTATATTTAAGTAGCGGTGGGTGTGGGGGGTACAGGGGGCTTGCCCCCCTGCTTACAACAGTTTATTTTGTTTTCTTTTCTTTTTTTTATCCATAGTCGAAGTTTTCTAACTTCGAACAGGAAGGTATGAACATTCCGTGTTCGAAGTTATTAAACTTCGATTATGTAATATAGACCCTCTTTGTATATAGACAAAAGGTATGCAAGCAGCCAACCATCTGGCTAAAGTCACTTTGGAAACTGCCATGCCTAATCTGTTATAAGAAAAGGAGAGAAACAACTGGTCAGATTTTTTGAAATCTTTGATTTAATGAAGATAATATTGAAGCTGCCTTTGTACGTCCAAGAATGCAGCCTATATTCACCTTTATTGGAAAACTTTGGGAAGAAAACCAGGAGGCTGATGACCTGATTAATGTTAGACTAAGAAACCACTTTAGATACAGTAAACTCTCAGTTAACTGGAAATTAAGCAACTGGCAAAAAAAAAATAATAATAAAAGAAATTTTCATGTGTTGCACTTTCTGACCCCCACCACAGAAACATACCTTATGTTTTTAGAGTTTTAAAAAAGAAGATACGAATAAATTCCCTCTCTCCCCAACCTCCAGCAGGAAAATGATTATCTGTGGGACCTGGGTATTCAAGCTCCTACGCAGAGGAGGAAAAATGTCCACCAAGAAAATACCCTAGGGAAGCCAAGAACAAATGGATGACCATGTAGGCTGCCTTAATTAAGGTACGGTGGGATGTCGGTGAAGAAGCGGGCTACTGGTAAAGCCTTGAGAAAGGCTGTGCGTACCTGAGCGCTTGTGGTTGAAGGCTGAGTAAAGCCTTTAGAAAGGCTTCGTATACAGGTCATAGTTCCGGCTGGTCAGGTTGCCTGGTGAGAGGAACCGCTAGTGTGGTAGCTAGAAATCAAAGATGAAACACACAAATAAACAGGCAAAACAATGTAAATGTGGCTCGGCTAAGGAGCTCTGTTCGCCATGGTGGCAAAAAATCAACGTAGTCGAAGTTCAGATTCTAGAAGGTTGCACTTTATCGAAGTAAACAGTACCAGAAGTACAATCACCACTGAAGCGTAGTTCCCCAACCTGAGAACAAGTCAAACCAAACAAATACTATAGGGTACAATATTAGTCAGGCCTATTCTTAATAGTAACTCTCAAGCAACCAGAAATTAGAAGTTATGTACTCACCATAACGTTCCATCTGAGTAGGTGTATTCATTTGTCTGCAACCTGTGGGTTATGGATCCGATATCGGATCCGAACCGGCATAGTTTTCCAGCTATGGATCCAAGCTCTCAGCTCCTCCCCTCACCCATAATGCCCTGCTCTACCCTCATGACCTCAGATCGAGTTTGCCAAAGCAACAATACCCTCAAAAGGGTAACAAGGAATATGCAGGAAACTGAAAGGCCAGGGGGATAGGAGGGCGGGATGGTTGCAGACAAATGAATACACCTACTCAGATGGAACGTTATGGTGAGTACATAACTTCTAAATCTGAAGTAGGATATTCATTTGTCTGCAACCTGTGGGACAGAGTCCCCAGCTACCTGAATCTTGGGCCATCATGGAAGGATATTCCGAGCACCGCTGAGCCAAAGGATGCTCTACCCCTAGATGCAAGATCCAACTTATAGTGAGAAATAAATGTATGAGATGAAGCCCACGTGGCTGCTGCACAAATATCATCTAGAGGAATCCTAGCCTTGAAGGCTGCCGAGGTAGATACTGACCGGGTTGAATGGGCATGAACACCCCGGTGCGGCCTTCCTGACGCTTGATAAGCCAATAAAATGCACTGTGAAATCCAGCGGGACAGAGAAACTTTAGAAATTGGCTTGCCCAAATTGAATTTTGCAAAGGAAATAAACAGCTGGTCGGATTGCCTATGACCAGCTGTCCTGTTGAGATAAAATCTTAGTTGCCTGTGAACATCTAGTGAGTGTAGCCTATATTCACCTTTGTTTTCATACTTAGGGAAGAAAACAGGGAGGTTAATGGATTGATTGATGTTTGCTTCAGAAGCGATTTTAGGAAGGAAGGACGGTTGGTCCTGAGGGAGACACGGTCCGGATAAAATACCAAGTAAGGAGGTTTAGCTGATAAAGCTTGAAGTTCAGAAACTCTCTTGGCTGATGTAATGGCTACCAAAAAGGCTGTCTTATAAGACAAGAATTTGAGATCCACTGTAGCCGCTGGCTCGAAAGGGAGCGATCAAGGCCTGTAGGATCAAAGAAAGGTCCCATGGAGGAACTGCTTGCTTTATAGGGGGTATGAGATGGAAAGTACCCTTAAGAAATGTTTTGCACAATTTGGCTGACATAAGAGGATTAGACTCTTGACCAATGTGATAGTGAGAAATTGCCGCCAGTTGAACTTTGACTGTGGAACTGCTGGCACCATCATTAAAGAGAGAGGTTAGAAAATCAAGCACTACAGGGAGAGGAACCGTGAAGGGATCTAGGCCTTGCCGCCCGCCCACACAGAGAAACGTTTCCATTTGCTTATGTAAACCTTTCTAGTGGATGGTTTATGAGCCGCCACCAAAATAGCCTTTACCGGTGAAGAAATACCGGGAGTCCTTATCAGGAGTGGAACTGGAGCAGCCAAGCGGTCAGCTTCAGGTTGTCCAGGTTCGGAGGAGGAATGTAGGATGGATGGGATATCAGATCCGAATGGGATCTAGAATCCAAGGAGGATTCACCGAGTGAGACCTTAGGAAGGGGAACCAGATCTGTCGAGGCCAGAATGGAGCAATGAGAATCATTCTGCAACCCACCCGAGAGGCTTTCTGAAGAACTTGCAGCATCAGAGGCAAGGGTGGATAGGCATACAGAAGACCGGGTGGCCAAGCATGCACCAGAGCGTCTCTTGGGGTACCTCCGGAGGAGGTATTAGAGCGAAAAACTGTCGCACTTGGTGTTTGAGGGAGAAGCAAAAGATCGCATGAAGGGTTCCCCACCGTGCGAATATGCGTTCGCTACTTGACAATTGAGAGACCACTCGTAAGGGGTCAGAATGGTGCGACTGAGCTTGTCCGCTAGGATTTTGGACCGACCGGAATGTGCGTTGCTATGAGAAAGCGATTGGTGGAGATTGCCCATTCCCAAACTCTCATGGCCTCTCGACAAAGAGGGTAAGACCTTGTTCCCCTTGCTTGTTGATGTACCAGACAACAGACATATTGTCCGATTGAATCGCAATTGTTCCCAAGGGAAGAAAGTCCTGAAGTGCTAGCAACGCTAAGAGCACTGCTCTCATCTCTAGAACATTGATATGCAGTAAGGTCTCTGAATCGTTCCACGTGCCTTGGACTGTCCGGCCATAAGTGCCCCCACCCGAGGCGGAGGCGTCCGTGGTCACCGTGGCGAGAGGGGAGAAGCACAAAATGGGCGACCCTCGTGGAGATCCGGGAGTGGAGCCACCACAAGAGGGACCGCTTGCAAGCCTTGCTGATCGCTATGGGATGATGCATGGGAGAGCAAGGTATGACCACTGTACTAAGAGCGTCCACTGTAGAATGCGATATTGAGCCTGGCAAGAGGAAGAAGTGCTATCGGAAGCCATGGACCCTAGAGCCCTCAGGACCAACTCCGCTGGAACAGAACATGAATGGAGAATGGCCCGCACCTGGAGCTGCAGATTTAGAACTCTGTCCGCAGTGAGGAAGGCTCGTAAACTCCTTGTGTCTAGTCTGGCCCCTATGAAATCTAAGAGCTGAGTGGGTGCCAGGTTGGACTTGTTTGTATTTATTGTGATGCCCAGAAATGGAGCAAGATGGAGAAAGGAGTCTCGCCGAGAGAAGTAGATGCCTTGCTGGGGCGGTAAGGAGCCAGTCGTCCAGGTAGGGAAAGACCTGCACCCCTGAAGCCTCAGGTGGGCCGCTACCACTGCTAGTACTTTGGTAAACACCCTGGGGCTGTGGTGAGACCAAAGGGAAGGACCCGAACTGGTAGTGACTGGCTCCCAGCCGGAAGCGGAGAAACCTCCTGGAGCGTCTGTCCATTAGGATGTGGTAGTACGCGTCCTTGAGATCTATCGAGCACATCCAGTGGCCTTCTCCCAGAAGGGGAGAATAGATTGTAGAGTGACCATTCGAATTTTTCTTTGGGGACTGCCAGGTTCAAGAGAGAGAGGTCTAGGATTGGTCTTAGTTCCCCGTCTTTTTGGCACTAAAAGAACCTGGAGTAGAACCCTGATCCGATCTGGTCTGGGGAACGGGCTGGATGGCTCTTTTCTCTAGCAGATGGCCAATTTCTGCCAAAGCGGCCTCCCTTTGACCGGGTGGTACGTCTGGGAGGGACTTCATCTTTGGAAGGTGAAGGAAAGGAATGCGATATCCCTGGATATGATTTGGAGAACCCAGCGGTCCGATGTTATGGACTCCCATGCCGCTAGGTGCCCGAACGTCCCCGACTGCCTCCAGAGTAGAGCAGTCGGGCAACCCTCAGGGTTGCTGCGGGCCGTTCAGAGAAAGGTTCCCTGGACCCGAAGTTTCTGGGAGCCCCTCTGCCTCTAGGGCGGCGTCCTCCCTGTCCTCCTCTGCCACGGAAGGACTGGTTGTCCGGAGCAGGCTGGGACTGCTGCGACTTCGAACCACATCTTCTTCTGACCCTTTTGGTTCCTAGAATAGGGCCTCTGGGGTGCAGAGAAGCGGATTCGACGGCAGACAGCGTCTTCCGTCCTTCTCGCTCTGGGTCAACGCCTCGAACGGTCTTGCCAAACAGAGCAGAACCATCAAAGGGGCGTTCGCAAGCGCCTTGAAGGGCTCAGAAAAATGAGTGGCGGAGCCAGGCCTGACGTCTAGTGACCAGTCCTGTCCCCGCAGCTCTAGCGGCGCCCTCCGTAGCATGGGAGAGTAGCCGCATAGAAGTATTTGTGACTGACCTAAGAGTGGCCATTTTGGTGGAGTGCAGAGCTCTGTCCTCCTCCGAAATGGACTCAGGGGGGGATGCAGCGTACTCCTTAACAAGGTCTCGCTGCATCCGAATAACATGTGCCAAATAGTTCAGCGCCCTTACCGAGAAGGTCGCCGAACTGAACATCCGCTTCCCCAAGCGGTCCATCATCCGAGACTCCTTGCTCGGTGGGTGGACTGAGGACTCTCCTGAGCCAGTTCCCTCTTTGTGGCCGCCGCCATCAACATGGCATCTACAGGAGGCCCCTTACTCCAATGGGTCCTGTCGGAAGGCGGGCTAAGGATTCTATCAGGTCTTTTGGGAATTGGCTCCACGGTGTCCGGTTCCTTCCACGCCCTGGTGGTAATAAGGTCCACCAGGGGTCGGCAGGGGACACCCAAGAGGTAGACGGGCCCGTTGAATGCCTCCAAGAACACGGACTCGTCCGAGGAAGACTTGGGGCAGACCACCCCCTAATACGGAGCATTTCCATGATGTCTCCAAGGAGACATCCTCGGGGTGACCGTGGGGAGCCTTCCCTTCCTCCAAGTCCGTGTCTTCAGTGAGAGACTCAGGGGAGTCAATGTGCCTCCTTTTGCGTATGCTTGAGGAGCCTCCTCTGGGGGCTGTCAGAGGAGTCCTCAAGCAGCAATTTGCTCCATGGGAGCAACTTGGGGCACAGAAACGGGCTGTCCCAGGGGCCGGATGGTGGGAGCCTGGCCCAGTGCAGAGGGAGCGGGACGGAGCCGAAGCAAGTGCCGGGGTCCGGAGACCCTCAACAGAGCCCTCTCCACTACATCAAAAGCCGAAGGAGCCGACCTCGACCAAAGGATCCGACAATCGGCTCCCCTCGGATCCGAAGAGTGGATCGGAGCCGGCGCCGAAGCACCCGGATCCGAAGGGACAGTGCGCTCCGACACAGACGGCGCCGAAGGAGCACTGATCCCCGGATCCGGCTCGGATCCAGGCTCCGAGATCGGATCCGACGCACTTTCGAGGCATGGTCGGATCCGGTACCAAGTACTATCGGCTCCGACCTCCCCGGCTCGGCTGCTCGGCTCCAGTTGCTCCGAACCCGGTAGCGGGTCGGAGAAGGAGCAATAGGCTTAAAAGGGTGTTGAGCTCCCCGAGGGGAGGCAAGAGCACTCCCATCTGCATCTGGGCCTGGATGAACCTTCTCATCATCCGGTCCAGATCAGCATCGAAAGGCTATGGGTAGATCTCGACGAGGCTACCGAGGTAGGCCTGGAATGCCTCCTCGATAGCCTCGACGGATCGGGTCTCCTCCTCCTCAGGACCCGGTGAGAAGCACACAGGTGACCGGAGCCGAGAAGGAGGAGACCGCACCGACAAGGAAGCCGGGAGAAGCCCGCTTGGCTGGCGGGCGAAACAGAGGTCTCGGCCCGCCGTGGTGCTTCTCCCTCCGGTCCTTCTTAGAAGCATCCCTCTCCTGTCCTGAAGCGGGAGTTTGAGTCCCAGGAGCAGGAGGGGGTGCCACAGGGGGAACAACTGCAGCCGCAGGAGTCCCCGAAGGAGCGGAGGTCGGAGCCGAGTCCGGCGGTAAAAGACCCGCCAAGACCAGCTTCCACCTCCGCTCCCTCAGTGCCCTGGGGTTGAACCCTGCACAAATGGAACAACCAGATGTGAGGTGTTCAACCCCAAGACACTTAACACACCGAGTGTGGCCATCAGCCGGTGAGAGCTTATGGCCACACTCGGAGCATTTAGAAAATATGGACTTAGGCTGTTCAGCCATAGTCTATAAACTAACCTAAAGTTACAGAAAGTAACTTAAACAATAAAAAAAAAAGCACACAGGCCTCACACACACTCTACGTACCAGCGAGGGGAGGGAATAAAAATTACTACTGAAAATTAAATTAAACAGTCAATAATAATAGGAAACCTACAACTTTCACACAAAAAAAGTTAAAGAAGGAAAAAATTCTCTATTTTTTTAACAAGAAAAGTCTACTTAGCTGAGAGCTATGTAATCCACATCTAGTTACCAGCGCGGCAAACAAGATCTGAGGTCATGAGGGTAGAGCAGGGCATTATGGGTGAGGGGAGGAGCTGAGAGCTTGGATCCATAGCTGGAAAACTATGCCGGTTCGGATCCGATATCGGATCCATAACCCACAGGTTGCAGACAAATGAATATCCTACTTCAGATCTACAGTTATCTAGCATCTACCAATCCTCACGGGTGCCAATTAACTGAGAGTTTACTGTAAAAAGGATGGATTAGTACATAAAGGCACCACATCTTTATGAAAGACCAGGTATGGAGGCTTGGAAGAAAGTGCCTGGATTGCAGATACTTGTCTAGCTGATGTTATAGCAACTGGGAAAAGGGTCTTCCAGCACAAATAATTTAGGTCTGATTTGGCAGAAGGTTCAAATGGACTTTGAGTCAAACTTTGAAATAAAACAGACAAGTCCCAATGAGGAATAGGGTCCTTGACTAGGGGCCAAAGTAAAAAGGTGCCTTTCAGAAAGATTTTGCACAATTCAGAAGAAGCCGAAGAAGCGTGGTTTTCACTGGAATGAAAATTAGATACGACAGTCAGATGGACTTTAATAGTAAAAAACTGGCCCTCTCTTGGAAAAGGAATGCTAACAAAATCTAGGACTGTGGAAGCTGGGGCAGAAAAAGGATCCAAATCTCTTTTTAGAGGCCAAATGGAAAACCTTTTCCATTTACTTCTGTACACCCTCCTAGTGGAAGACATTTGAGAGGACAAAAAGATATATTGGACCATTGAAGAAAGCCAGGGCTGTCTAGCCATCATTGGAATTGGAGAAACCATGTGGTCATCTTGAAGCCTGACATATCCGGATGAGCTACCATGTAGGATGAGACAGGAGATCTGGACTGGGGTCCAGTATCCAGGGCAAATACAGAAGATGAGGCCACAGAAAGGAAAATCAGATTTGATGAGGCCAAAAAGGGATATGAGGATTACTGAGCTCTATAACAGGTAGGCTTTCTGCAAAAACTTGGGGAGTAGAGATAAAGGGGTATATGCTTAGAAGAGACCAAGGGGCCAATTGTGGACTACAGCATCTGTCAGTGACTACCTGGAGGTGGGATACGGGCGAAGAACCTGCTGCACTTGTTGTTGAGGGGGAAGCAGAGAGACTGCAACATGGCTGGTCCCACTGATGGAAAATTATTTCCGCCACTTTCACATTTAAAGAACACCTGTGAGGCATCAGAGCAGGTCTGTTTAGTCTGTCTGCAAGCACAGTGGATTTCCCTAGTATATGCGCTGGAATGAAAAAACATCTGGAAGAGATCGCCCACTGCCACCGTCTCATTGCCTTGAAACAAAAAAGGGTAGGACCCAACCCCCCGACCCCCGTTTTCTGATGTACCAGACCACAGACATAGTCTGACTGAACTGCAATTGTCCTGAAGGAGAGAGCACCAGGACAGGCTTGAAATGCTAGAAGTACAGCTCTCATCTCCAGGACACCGATAAGTGAAGTGGCCTCTTGAGGGGATCACGTACCTTGGACTGTCCTCCTAAGACGTATCCCCCCGCACCCTAGATGGGAGGTGTCCGTGGTGAATGTGGTCACTGGGAGAGGTAAAACAAAAGGATGGCCCTGAGAAATTATATTTGAATGTATCCACCCTGTGTTCCTTGTAAATTTGTGTAATCCTGACTGGGGTGTATAAGGGCTGTTGAAGAATGGACCACTGAACTTAACTGATAGAGTCCACTGTAGCATTTGCATGTGATATCTGGCCAATGGGACTAGAGTTATCACTGCTGCCATCAACCCTAAGGCCTGCAAAACCAGTTGTGCTGATGGAGATGAACGCAACATCACTTCCTTTACCTGGCATCTGAGGATTTGTACTCTTCTGGAGGTAGAGACGCTATCTGACTGATTGTGTCTAGATGAGCACCTATGAACTCCAGTTTCTGTGTAGGAATGAGATGCAATTTGTTGTAGTTGACTGTGATGCCCAGATGATGGCACAACTGAAGCAAGTAGTCCCCTGTTTGGAAAAGTAGATGCCTGGATGAGGCTGTCAGGAGCCAGTCATCTACATAAGGAAAACCCCAGAACCCCAGCAGTCTTAAGTGTGCTTCTACCATTGCCATGCATTTTGTAAACACCCTGAGGGTTGTGGTGAGACCAAAGGGCAGTGCTCTGAACTGGTAATGACAGTCTTCCAGCTGGAAGTGCAGATATCTTCTGGACAGCCTGTTAATTTTGATGGGCTATCACACATCCTGAAGCTCTATCAAGCACTCTTCTCATCCTTTCATAACAGTGGTAGAATAGACTGAACCGTGACCATCCGTAACTGAGTACTTTACATATTGATTTAAT
Source organism: Protopterus annectens (assembly GCF_019279795.1). Lineage (NCBI taxonomy): Eukaryota > Metazoa > Chordata > Ceratodontiformes > Protopteridae > Protopterus > Protopterus annectens. The sequence continues at coordinate 849,762,735 of NC_056741.1, read as the reverse complement.
TTGCTGCGGTCCAGAATGGGTCTCATGTCCCCTGACTTCTTTGGCATTAAAAAGAACTTTGAGTAAATTCCAGATCCTATCTAATCTGGGGGGGGACATTTATGGATAAAGTATAGTTGTGTACACTTACCATAAATGTAAATGTTCGACTGTATTCACTGTTGCAGTCATTACATTTGGGTTATCTGCTTGCAGGTAGCCCTCAGCCGGCCTGATGGTCAAAGTCTTGGGTCCTGTGTCGGTTGTTGTCTCTTCTTCCATGACGTCAGGTAGTCAGGGGTATAAAGCATGCAGCCGACGCCATTACATCAGTTTTTTTTTTGCCCCAGATGTCATATGCCCCCATAATGGGAAGCAATTATATACAAGGCTACACCTCCAATTATAAGCAAATACACCAGAAAGCTTAAATACAGTAAACAAAAAGAGAGGTATAGCAAATAGAAGTCAGGGGGCTGGAGGGAGGGTAACCAGGACTGCAACAGTGAATACACTCGAACATCTACATTTATGATAAGTGTACACAACTGTACTATGTTCTTGGTGTTTCACTGTTGCAATCATTACATTTGGGTAGATTCCCAAAGCTAAGGAAGGGAGGAGGCAATTAGAGAGCATTAGGACCAGCTATTAGGCTCTGCAAGACTGCAGTGGCAAAACCAGCTCTGGATTTAGAGAAAATAGGCAAGTGTTAATGCTTGGTGAAGGTATGAACAGAACTCCAGGTAGCAGCCTCTAGAATGCCCCTGGTAGGAACACCTCTGAGAAAGGCTGTTGAAGTAGATGCAGCCCTGGTGGAATGTGATCTTATCCCCTGTGAGTAGGTTTTCCGTGGTGCTTATAGCAGAAATGAATGCAATGGCCAATCCATTTAGAAATGGTTTGCTTTGAAATGGCCTTCCCCTCTGCCCCTGCAGCAAAGGCAACTAGCAGCTGTTCAGTTTTTCTGAGATGCTTAGTCCTGTCCCAATAAAATCTTAGTTGTCTGTGCATGTCCAAAGAGTGCAGTATTCATTCTCCTTTGTTCTGTGGATTAGAAAAGAAGGTAGGCAAATTAATGGACTGATTAAGGGCCACACTAGATACCACCTTGGACATAAAGGAAGGATTGGTCATGAGGGACACCCTGTCTGCATGGAAGATGATGAAGGGCTCCACTGCCATGAGGGCCTGTAATTCAGACAGTCTTCCTGCTGAAGTGATGGCTAGAAGGAAAGCTGTTTTCCAAGAAAGGAATTTCAACTCTGCAGTTGCAGCTGGCTCAAAGGGAGGTAGAGTGAGCTTTTCCAATACAAAGTTAAGGTCCCAGGGTGGAGTGGGGGCTCTCCTGGGTGGTCTTAAATTATTGGCCCCCTCTGAGGAATTGCTTCAGCAGTGGGTGAGAGAAGAGGGGTGGCTCCGTATTATAATGTGCTGAAATGGCAGAGGCATGAATTTTAATAGAAGAGAAGGAAAGGCCCTTGTGAAGCATTTATGTCAAGTATTGAAGAATATGCGGTAAACTGGGCACTGTTGTGCCCATCCCCTGAGTTTGGCACCAGGAACAGAATCTTTTCCACTTTTCAGTATAAGATTTTCTAGTACTAGGCCTCCTTGCCTCCAGATTGACATCCAGCACTTGCTTACTGAGGGATGGTAATGGAGAGCTCAGGCAATTAGCCAGGCTGCAAGATTCAGGGTTTGAAGCTGGGGGTGCAGAATCTGGCCCTCCTGCTGGGACAGCAGGGAAGAGGTCGGAGGCAGGTGCCATGGTTCCAGCAGTGACACACTGCACAAGAGGGGGTACCAGTGTTGGCGTGGCCAGTCTGGTGCAATGAGTATTGTCCTTGGTTTGTCCTGTTTGATCTTTAGTAGAACTTTGGAGAGGAGAGGCAGAGGAGGAAAGGCATACACAGAGGTTTTCCCAGGTGAAGGACAGGGCATCCACTTTCCCAGCTTGTCTGTGGGGAGTCCTTGTGCAGAATTTGTCCAACTGGTAGTCCTGAGGGGAGGCAAACAGGTCTATCTCTGGGCTCCCCCATTTGTTTCTCAACATGTTGAATATCTTTGGTTCCAGTTTCCACTCGTGTGGGTTCATGAGATTTCTGCTTAGGACGTCTGCCAATGAGTTTAGCTTGCCTGGCAGGAATTGAGCCTGTGGGTGCACTTGGTAGCTCAAGGCTGTGCTTCACATTGCCATGGCTAGTTGCAGAAGGGGTATGAGTGGGTTCCCCCCTGCTTGTTTACGTACCACATGACAGTGGTGTTTGTCTGTTTTTACTAATAATTGTCCTGGAAGGATGTGGTCCTTGAAGGCTTTCAGAGCATTCTGTACAGCTAACATTTCTTTTTGATTGATATGCAGATGCATTTGACTCTGGTTCCATTTGCCCTGAATGCACTGCCCTGCCAAGTGAGCCCCCCCCCATACATAGTCTGATGCGTCTGTTGTTAGGGTTTGGGCGGCAGGGGGTAGAGAGAATGGCAGTCCCTAGAGGAATTCTGTCTTTATGCAAGGGATGATAGGAATCACTGATTCCAAGTCCTGAGAATGTTGACACCATTGTAGTTTCCTCATATGCAGTCTTGCATATGGAATTAGTAGGATGCAAGAGGCCATGAACCCCAGAGCTTGTAGTATTTTCCTTGCAGTTAACTGGGTCTTTGTGGCCAGTAATTTGAAGTAGGCTGTCAGATAAACTTATTTCTCTGGCGTGAGGTAGGTCCATCTGGGAAGTTGTGTTCAAGCTTGCTCCCAGCAATACAATTTGTTGGCAGGGTACAAGATGAGATTTATTTTCATTTATGGTGTACCCTAGTGAGGTAAGCAGTTTCTTTACAAATACCAGATGCTTTAATAGTATGTTCTGGCTTTCTGCCTGAATTAGACAATCGTCCAGGTATGGGTATATTTGAATATCTCTTTCCCTGCAAAATGCAATGACTGGAGCTAGGCATTTTGTGAATACCCTAGGTGCAGTTGATAAGCCAAAGGGCAGTGCAGAGAACTGATAGTGCAAGTAGCCTGTTCTGAAGCGTAGGTATTTTCTGCAAGAATCCGTTATTGGGATGTGCAGGTAAGTTTCCTTTAAATCCAATGTTGCCAACCAGGCATTTCTACCCAGCATGGAAAGCAGCTGATGAAGAGTTAGAAATTTGAATTTTGGAATTACCAAAAATTAGAAGTTATGTACCTACCATAACGTTCCATGTTAGTTGTCTTCTCTCGCCTTCTTTCTTGCTGGATGGGTTCGGAGCCGATCCTCGGCTCCGACTCGGCACTTGCTTTAGCTCGAGAACTCCTTTTACCAGCTCGAGGCAACCCTATATCCCATGATGCAAGGCGGAACTACCTCAGATCTCGTTTGGCAGCTAACTGACCCTGCTAAAGACTATCCTAACATAATTAGGAACCATGGTTCCTAAAAGAAGTCCTCATAACAATGCTCCAGAGGAAGCAATCTAATAGGAACTCTCCAAGATCTGTCCAGGCCAGGGGGAAGGAGGGAGGGATGCAAGAAAGAAGGCGAGAGAAGACAACTAACATGGACAACTAATATGTAGGTACATAACTTCTAAATGTTAAGTTGTCAATCTCACCTTCATTCTTGCTGGATGGGACCGCGTCCCTAGCACCTGTATCCCGGGTGGCTCAATGGAACAGACTCTTGAGAACTGTGGAACCAAAACTGGCCCTATCTCTGGAGGCCAAATCCAACTTGTAATGAGACACAAAGGTATGAGGCATGGCCCAAGTAGCTGCTGCACAAATAGTGTCAATGGGAAGTCTATCCTGAAAGGCTACAGAAGTGGATAGACTCCTGGTCGAATGTGCTTTTGGCTTAGAAGATAGTTGTTTGCCCCTTAGAGAGTACACATAGGAAATGGTGGAAGTCAACCATCTAGATAAGGTCACTTTAGAAACTGGAAGACCTGACCTGTTTTCTGCATAGGAGACAAACAATTGGTCTGATTTTCTAATTTGTTTAGTCCTATGCAAGTAGTACCTGAGCTGACGATGAACATCCAAAAAATGCAGCTTTTGTTCAGCTCTGTCAGAATAGTTAGGAAAGAAAACTGGTAGATCAATAGATTGGTTAATATTGGTTTGAGATACAACCTTGGGAAGAAAGGAAGGGTTAGTTCTTAGCGAAACCCTATCCTTATGAAAAACCAGATAAGGTGAATGAATACAGAGGGCCTGAATCTCAGAAACTCTTCTTGCAGAAGTAACAGCCAGTAAAAATATAGTTTTCCACGTCAATAACTTTAAAGAACACGTAGCACACGTAGCAGAAAGGAGGTAGAATTAGGGATGCCAACATTAAGTTTAGATCCCATTGCGGAGGAGGATGTTTCACAGGCGGTTTTAGGAGAAAAACTCCTCTTAAAAAGGCCTTGCATAACCTATGAGACATGATGTTATTGTCATGCAAGCCAACATGATACTTGGAAATAGCAGCCAGTTGTACTTTGACTGTAGATGACGAGGATCCTGAATGAAAAACCTCCGCCAGGAAATCCAAAACAGAATGTACAGGAGCGGTAAAAGGATCAATATTTCTGGCGTTTGCCCAAATTGAAAAACGTCGCCACTTGCTAGCATAAATAGTTCTAGTGGACGACTTTAAAGAAGACACTAAAATGTCTCTGACTGAGTCAGAAATCATTGGTAGCCTGGCTAGGGAAGGAAGTGGAGCAACCAAGCAGTGAGGTTGAGAGAATGAATGGCCCGGTGCTGCTGACCCGACTGGTGGATCAAAAGATCCGGAACTGGGTCCAGATGCCAGGGCTGCACCAGAAGATGACGATGTAGAGACGGAAACCAAATTTGTCGAGGCCAATATGGAGCAATGAGGATCAATTTGGCTCTCAAAACGGTGGCTTTCTGAATGACTTGTGGAATCAATGGAAAGGGAGGAAAAGCATAAAGAAGTCCCCGAGGCCAATCCTGGGTTAGAGAGTCTCTCAAGGGTTGGCCTGGAAGGGGAAATCGTGTGAAGTAATCTGGGCACTTGCTGTTTTGAGGGGTAGCGAAAAGATCGCAACAAGGAGTGCCCCACTTCAGAAAAATCTGATCTACTACAGATTGATTGAGAGACCACTCGTGAGGCATCAGAATAGATCTGCTTAGCCTGTCCGCCAATAGGTTGGACCTGCCGGGGATGTGCGTTGCTATCAGAAACCGCTGAGAAGAGATCGCCCATTGCCAAAGTCTGAGAGCTTCTCGACATAAGGGATAAGACCTGGTTCCGCCCTGTTTGTTGATGTACCAGACCACGGACATGTTGTCCGTCTGTACTGCAATAGTCCCCGTAGGAAGAAAGTCGTCGAGGGCTTGCAACGTTAAAAGCACTGCTCTCATCTCCAGGACATTTATGTGCAGATGGTATTCTATGGGTTGCCACGTCCCGTGGACCATCCTGCCCTGATAATGCCCCCCCCACCCGATCAGGGAGGCATCCGTGGTGACTGTGGCAACTGGAGGAGGGGAACAAAGGGTCGGCCCTGATGAAGAAGAGGGAAGATATCCACCATCGTAGATGAGCCCTGCACGACTGTGTTACCAAGATTTCGTGTCTCATAGGCAGATTGTGGTACGACCACTGCGTGAATAACATCCATTGCAGGAGACATGTGGAAGCGAGCCAGTGGAAGAAGAACAATGGCCGCAGCCATTAGGCCTAGAACTTTCAAGACAAACCTGGCTTTGATCTTGTTGCTTAGTAACAGAAGCTGAACAAATTTCTGGATGTCCAGAATCCTTTGATCTGTTAGCCTGGCTAACATTTTGACGGTATTTAACTCTGCGCCTATAAAGGTGATAGATTGGCAAGGCAGCAGAGAGGATTTTTCAAATTTACCGAAATTCCCAGTTTCTTGCAAAGCTGTAGGGTGTAGTCTCTGGACCGAAGAAGCTGATGCTTGGTGGTGGCGGAGAGGAGCCAGTCGTCCAAATAAGGAAACACCTGGAATCCTCGACGTCTCAGGTGAGCTGTGACCACTGCCATGCATTTGGTGAACACTCTGGGGCGGAAGTGAGGCCAAAGGGCAGTGCTCTGAATTGGTAATGACTGGCTCCCAGCCGAAAGCGGAGAAACCTTCTGGAGCATCTGTGAATCTTTATGTGATAGTACGCATCCTGAAGGTCTATAGAGCACATCCAGTTGTCCTTGCTCAGAAAGGGCAGAATGGATTGCAGCGTGACCATCCGGAATCTTGCCTTCTTGACAGACTTGTTTAGTCTGCTTAGGTCTAGTATCGGTCTCCAATCTCCCGCTTTTGGGGACCAAAAGAATCTTGAGTAGAAGCCGGATCCTACTTGGTCTGCCGGCACTGTCTGGATGGCTCTTTTTTCCAGGAGTTTTGAAACCTCCTGTCTTGCCAAATCCCTTTGACCGGGTGAGATGTCTGGAAGGGATTGTAGAGGTACGGAAACCTTCAAGGGATTTTGTAACCCTCGGATATGATCGACTGTACCCACTTCTCTTGGGATAGGGATTGCCAGGCTACTGGGTACAGTGAAATTCTTCCCCCAACTGCCTCCAATGGTGGACAGTCGGGCAACACCTCAGGGATGCTGAAAGGGCTTCTCAGGAAGAGACTCCCTGTTGCCCTGGTTCTGAGGACCCCCCCTGCCTCTAGGGCGGTGTCTATTATTGTTACCCCCTCTGCCTCTGGGGGTAAACTGACCACGTGTGTCCGGTGTAGCTCCTTGGGCTTTTCGGAACCACATCTTCCCCCCCCCTTCTGACCCTTGGGATAAGGTCTAGAAGGAGTGGAAAACTGGACTCCAACGGCAGAAAGAGTTTTACCGTCCTGCTCACATCTGGTCAAAGTATCCTTCACCTGAGGTCCGAACAAAGCCGAACCTTCAAAGGGGGTGTTGGTGAAGGACGCCTTAAAGGGGTCCGCAAAATTACACAGCCGCATCCAGGCTTGGCGTCTAAGAGCAACACCTGTGCCTGCGGCCCTGCTCGCTCCATCGGCCACATAAGATATGAGCCGCATGGAGGAGTTAGATATGGAATTCAGGATAGCAAGCTGAGATCCAATCTTTTCCTGTGCCCCAGCAGCAGAAGGATCCTGGACTACTTCTCCCAGTTCCTTGAGAATATCTCGTTGAAGCCTGGTGAAGTGACAAAGGTAATTCAGCGAACGCATAGCAAAGGTCGCTGAAGAAAACATCCGCTTTCCATACCTGTCCATGGTCCTAGAATCCTTATTAGGAGGATGGACAGGTACTGAAGGATCCGCCAGTTCCTTCTTAGTGGCCGCCGCTACCACAATAGCATCCACAGAGACACCTTTGGACAGGAACTGTTTATCCGAAGGGGCCGTGATGAACTTGGATGGTCTCCTAGGGACAGGTTCCACAGAATCTGGAGCCGCCCACGCCTTCCGAGCCACTACCTGCATGAGTGGGTCGAAAGGCGGAGACACCCAGGAGGTGGAGGGTCGGGATCCAAAAGCCTCCAGGTATACCGACTCATCCTCGGAGGGGTCAATGGAGGGCCAATTCCCCCTCTGTTTGAGGAGCTCAAGGATGTCTGAAAAGGAGACATCCTCAGAGGGGGACCGTGGGGAACCCTCCGACTCATCTAAGTCGGTATCAGATGTAGTAGACTCAGGGGAGTCTGTGTGTTTCCTCTTACACGTCCTCTTCCGAGGGGGTTCCCCTGCAGGGTCAGGAGAAACCTCGGAAGAGGAGGAAATTCCCAGTGGGAAAACCTGGGGCGATGGATCCCTGGGCCTGAGAGCAAGAGGCTGGCAAGAGGCATCTGCAGGCACTGATGAGGGAGGAGCTAGAGGGATAGACCGCTGACCAGGCTCAGAGGCCAGGACACTCCTCATCACCTCAAAGGCTCCTCTCCCCGGGAGACCGGAACACACCCGCTCCGAAGAAACAGGAATGGTCGGCTCCAAGGAGAGAGAAGGCTCCGAGGCCAATGTCGGCGCCGAGCTTACCAAAGCCGAAGCCCCGAGAGGGAGAGCGGGTCGGACAAGGGTCCGATGCCACTAGCCCCCTCGGAGCCGACAGTGGAAACCCGACGACCGGATCCCTCCAAGGAAGGTCTCAAGGAGGAGATCGGAGCCGAAGACGACGGAGCCGAAAGATGTATCAGCTCCGGCATCGAAACAGTCGCTGTCCCAAGAAGCTCCGGCTCCGAACTCTGGTGTGGAGTCGGAGGAGGAATCTCAAGAATCGGGGCTATAGCTGAAGTCTGTTGAGACGGGCTATGGAGCATTTGGGCCAGTGCCTGAGACTTCAACAGCCTGCTTACCACCCTCTCCAAATCGTGGTCAGACAGCCTGGAAGATCTCGAAGATCGGCTCCGATGGCTCCGCTCCGACAAAAGAGGAGATCCCGGAGCCGAATGGATACTCATAATAGAGGGGGACCGAGATCTCTTACGGGTCGAAGCCATCGGAGCCGAAGTCCCTAGAACTCCAGATGGAGCCGAGGATTTCGCCCGATGCTGGATACAGCGTCGGCTCCAGCCGGAGCCGACAAGGCCACAGTAATCAGGGTATCGGAGCCGGCCGGCACCGAACCCACTACTCGAACAGAAGAAGTATCGACTCCAGCCAGAGCCGATATCGGCTCCGACAGAGCCGGAGCCACCGGAGGAGGCTTGGACACAGTAGCCTGAACCTTCGGTGGCTTAAGAGGTTTTCCTGACCCTGACTTAGGAGGAGAACCTTCAGGTTTAAGTAAACCTCGGAGGATTAATTTGTTCCTCCTTTCCTGCAGGACTCTCTGGCTAAAAGCATGACACAACGCACAGGAGTCCTGCAGGTGCAAAGGCCCCAGGCAATAAACACAAGAAGTGTGACCGTCTGTCAGAGACATTTTCTGACAGCACTGGTCACACTTCTTGAAGCCTGAGACCTTGCCTTCTTTTGACATCCTAGAAGGGAGAAACACAAACAGTCCCAACAAACACACCAATTAATCCCTTACACAGACACACAGGAAGGGAATAACTTGGGGAACTAGGCCTGACTAAAAACTTTAAACTGAAATTTTTTATAAAAAGTTTGAAAGGAGGGGAATAGGGTGGGCTGTAACTAAACTAACACTAAAGGGAAAAAATAAACCCCTAACTACACTTTTTCTTATTTTACCAAGAAAAAAACTTACCTCAGCTGGCAAAGGAGACCTCTTTCTCTAAGCGGCAAACGAGATCTGAGGTAGTTCCGCCTTGCATCATGGGATATAGGGTTGCCTCGAGCTGGTAAAAGGAGTTCTCGAGCTAAAGCAAGTGCCGAGTCGGAGCCGAGGATCGGCTCCGAACCCATCCAGCAAGAATGAAGGCGAGATTGACAACTTAACATGGTGTTTAGGATAGATAGGTCCAGTATAGGATGCCAGGAGTTGTCTTTTCTTGGTACCAGGAAAAGTCTAGAGTAACGCCTTGTCCCCATTCTTTTGCTGGCACAGGTTGAATAACCGTGATACTTAGAAGAGAGAGAATCTGTTGTTGAGCCTCTGCCCACTGATTTGGGGGTAGGTCTGGCCAACCTTTTGAGGTTGGTAAAGTGTGGAAGTGGAATCTGTATCCTTGGGAAACAATATTTAAAACCCATTTGTCACGGGTAATGAGTTCTCAGTTTTTTGCATGCAGGGTGATCTTTCCCTCTAAAGGTGCGGTCAGTTGAGCAGGGCTTGGAAGGTTTAAGGTTAAGTTATTGTGACAGTTTACCATAGGGGGTGTCCTACTGCTTCCAGCTTTGGGAGTTTGACCCACCCCCACTGCTTAGGCCTGTGAGTACCTTAAGATTGTGGCCTAGGTGGTCTGCTGTTCCTGGATTTGGACTGAGAAGGCCTGGAAGAGACAGAAAAGGACCAATTCTTAGAAGGTCAATGCCTACTAAATCTGGGAGGCTGTACTTGCAGGAAATCTTTAACAGTTTGCATAGATTTAGCTTTTTCCTCCATCTTTTTAAGAACTTCTTCTGCTTTGATGCCAAACAGGCGGTCTTGGTTTAAGGGAGCATCCAGTAATTTGGCTTTAACATGATCTGGCAGAGTTTGCTCCTTAAGCCAAGCATGCCTTCTAAGAACAGACCCAGTAACAGCAGCCCTACAAGATGCCTCTAAGGAGTCAAAACCACATTGCAAATTATGTTTACCAACTTGTTGAGCAGAATGCATTACATCCTGTAATTCTTTATTTTCAACACAGTCAGGAATCAACATCAATTTCTGTTTAAATAATCCAATAATATGCTGCTGGTACTTTAACATATGAAACTGGCAGTTTAAGGCCCTAATGGCCAAGGTAGCAGAAGTGTATACCTTCTTACCCCATCTGTCCAGAGTTCTGGAATCTCTATCAGAGGGGGGTAGGATTTTTGGCAGTAGTAGCCCTAATGCCTTTGGGTCCCTGTGAAATGGTCTCTGGGTCCGCAGTAGCATTCTTGAAGAGAAACCTGTGAGAATCAGGTACTCTGTTATACCCGTCAGGTTTCCTGGGAGCCAGAGGTAAGGTGTTTGTGGCCAAGCTAGAGTCCAAGAAGGCATAATCTACAATGTCTAGTACAGCGGGGATAGCTAAAGGCCTGTGTTGAGGCAGGAGTAAAAATTCCCTAAGCCTCTTTTTGGAGCCAGAGTAATCCTGGCTTTTCCAGTGGAAATGCCCCCTAAGAGCGTACAAAGTTTCACCAAGAGAGAAATATTCTGAAGGGGAAGCAGAGGGAATGGAGTCCTCTACATCAGAATCCTCAGAGGCAAATACTGGTCATCAGAAGAAACTGAAATTTCAGAATCCTGATCAAAAGAATCAGATGGAAAATCAGTTCTAGGTCTCTTAGAGGGAGAAGGGTGGCTTCCCCTAATTACAGTAATAAGGTCTTCAGCCATTCTTATCATTTGCTTTTTAGGCATATGGGCCTGACCATGTGGTTTGGACGTCGGTTTTCTAGGCGTGGATCGCGTCCTAGGCCTTGAAGAAGAAGATGGCGTTGGTTTGATATGCAAGTCAGTAGGCTTGAATACACCCTCAGAAGCCAGTGCCTGCACAGCGGCTCTAGAGCCATCCAAGGTAAAGACATCCACAGGTTCCATAGTCGAAGAAGCATCTCGCGGCATACCGGACTCCGAATGGGTCTTAGTAGAGGCCTGCGAATCTGAAGTAGCTGGTATCAGGGGCTGCGAAAGTGCCTCACTGAGTACCGGCGAACTGGTGACTAGCTTAACGGAAACATCATTGGCAGCTTTGGACCTATGCGGTCTGTCTCTGTCTTTATCTTTACGTTTTTTCAGAATGTCGGTAGCCGGATGGCTTACCGAAGCCATTTCTGGATAATTGAACCAAGTACCGAAATAATTAGATGCGAAAATGAACTGACGAATAGTACAAGGATTGAATAAGGCACAAAACCGACAGCAAGGGACATCGTGGTCTGGGCCTAAGCAAGGAATGTAGTATGAATGAAAATCTTTAAGAGGTGTTTGCTTTCTACAAGAAATACAATTGTTAACTTTTACTGACATTGGTTTAGAGTAAGAAAAAGGATCCTCAATGAGGTACTTAGCTTTTTAGAAGGCTTTGGTTCTGAAACTCGAAAACAAGCATTTCAGGAGTCGGCCGACCGGCACTTACGAACTGCTTCTGCTTCGGGCACTGCACAGCAAGAAAGACTGATGTAATGGTGTCGGCTGCATGCTTTATACCCCTGACTACCTGACGTCATGGAAGAAGAGACAGCAACTGACGCAGGACCCAAGACTTTGATAATCAGGCCGGCTGAGGGCTACCTGCAAGCAGAGAACCCAAATGTAATGACTGCAACAGTGAAACACGAAGAACATCTTTTTTTCCTAGCAGCTTTCTTATTTCAGACATTCTGCATCCCCCTGATTGGGAGGACCAACAGGGACCTTACTCATTTTTTATGGGAATGGAATTTGAAAAAATGGTATGATATAGCCTCTGGATATGATCCTCTCTACCCAAGAATCTGTTGTGATGAACGCCCAGGCTTCTAGCTGCAGAGACACTCACCCCCCCCCCCTTCGACTGCCTCCAGAGAAAAACAGCCAAGCAACCATTCAGGAGCGCTGATAGTGTATATCCAAGAAGAAAACCTTGAAATCCTGGTTTTGCAGGCCACCTCTTACACAAGGACAGCATCTTCCATTAGAGTTCCCCTCTTTGCCTCTGGGAGAACCATCTCCTTGTGAGCCTTGGAAAAGACCTTGGGATTTACAAAATGACATTTTCCTACTTCCTAGATGATTCTGTGAAAACAGTCTCAGAGAGATAGAGCGGACCCCGGTGGCAGACAAGGTCTTTCCTTCCTGCTCACTTCTAGAGAGTGTTTCCTTCACTTAGGGGCTAAACAGAGAAGATCCATCTAAACGGGCATTGACGAACGAAGACGGAAAGGCTCCACAAAGTCCCACAAGCGCATCCAGAAATATCTTCTGATGGCTATGTTCGAACCTGCCGCCTTTGTGATGCCCTTTGCAGCATGGGAAATCAAGCTCATGGACCCATTAGATATGGACCAAAGGGTGGCCAGTTGTGAAGAAACCTTATTCTGGTCCTCCAAGTACATGGACCCAGAAAGAAATTTGGAGAGCTCCTTTATCAATTCTCTTTGCAAGCTGGTAAAATATGCCAAATAATTTAACAACCTCAGGGCAAAGGTTGCTGAGGTGTAGACATGCCTCCCAAATTTGTCCAAGGCCCTAGACTCCCTATTAGGGGGATGGACAGATGTGCCCTGCTCTGCTAGCTCTTTTTTGGTGGTTGCTGCTCCAACCATAGTATCTACTGGGACTCCTTTATTCCAGTGTGTCCTGTCTTTCAGTGAGGCTAAAAATCTATGAGGTCATTTGGGAATTGTTTCTACATTATCTGGTTCCGTCCGTGTACAGCGTGAGACCAGCTCTATTAGCTCATCAGTCGAAGGGGTCACCCAAGATGTAGCTGAGCTCTACCTAAAGGCCTCCAGGAACACTGACTCCTCCTGGGAAGTGGGATCGGAAGACCATTCACCTTTTTGCTTTACAATTTCCAGTATTTCTCCAAAGGAAATATCCTCAGGTGGAGATCTGGAGAACCCTTCCCCTTCATCAAAATCAAAGCCTTCAGTGAAAAATTCCTGAGGGGAATCCAGGTGTCTCCTCTTCCTAGGGACCTCATCAGTGGAATGGTCTGGAGAGATGCTGGAAGTGGCAGGGCAATCTTTACAGACTGACTGGAGGGGCTCAATTGGGTAGGTTGTCTCGATGGAAATGAAGTGAGAGGCTTGGAACTCAAACCCAACGGTGGAACAGAAGCAGAATCCAGGAGGGGGCAAAGGTGTCCTATCTCTATGCAAGGAGAAAGCCCTCTCCACTACATCAAAGGCAGAGGGTCCAGCAGAAACAGAAGTCCATAGTGTCGGATCAGATTTTTTCTAAATCTTGGCAGGTGGCTCCGAGGATGGAGCAGTAAATGTGGTAGAACGGTCCTGTGACCTTTTCTTAGAGTCTTTATCCTTGCGGGTCGAATTAGTCTTCTCTTTTTCAGACCTCTTTGAGGGAATTTGAGCCCCAGTTGCTAGAGAGGAAGAGGGAAGAAGAACTTTTAGGACCAGCTTATTTTTCCTGTCAGTAAGCGCCCTAGAATTAAAGCCAGCACAAACAGAACAGTCTGTGTCAAAATTGATTGCTCCCAGACACTACACGCATTCACCCTCCCTGTGGGCATCGGAATTAGGGATCTTAAGCCCACAGGAAATGAATTTTTTAAATCCGATAGGCTTTCTAGCTATTGCAGAGAGATAATATAGGTAAAAAGTATAACAACAGAGATGTTTTTTTTTTTTAATGTAAAAAATACCAACCTAACTACAAATACCCTATATAGGGCAGAAGGAAAAGAATAAAGATGAAAGAAACAGAAAGTACCTACAATGGTACTTAAAGAGCATTCAACAGTAAATGGGTACGAAAAGAGTTAAGACTGACGGACAGAACTCAAAAACCTATAGGGAAAAAGGGAGGAGAGTGAGAGAGATATATATATATATAATTCAGTATAACAAGAACAAACTTACAGCTGTAAAATATTGAAAAGATTCATGCTACAGCTCGAAAGTAGGAGATCCGCTTCTGAGTGATATGGTAGCAAATGAGATCTGGAGGTATGTTAAGATATTGGAGCATTATGGGTAAGGGAGGAGCTCGAGAGTTGGATAGTGGCTGAGCTGGATCAGAGACCCATCAGTTGAGGAACAAATGAAAATGACATCAGATCAAACCATAATAACACTGTCCATTATTTTCAAGCAGTATACCCAAGTTTTATGTCTAACAATTATCAGTCATACAAATACTGCTGAATTCCTGCCTTCCCTTAAACCTAACTCCTCCTCCCAAACTTTATTCTGCATGTACTGCTCCCACAAATTCCATTTTTATGTAATTTGTTCCTACCATTTTCTACAGATCCCACCTACAGTTCATTTATCTCAACAATATTCACTACTTCACTTACAGATGGTTTAGATTTTGATTTCCCATTTTCTATTATTTATTTATTTATGGCAGCCAATGGCATTAAACTATGTAATGCCTTAATATCTTTTTGGCAATTCATATCCTGTAACTCAGTTCAAAAATAATTTCTTACTTAACAACTGGCTGCCCTGACATTTCCTGGCAAAGTACTCTATTGGGATTTTTTAAAATCTGCTAACTCATTACATTCCTCCCATAAATGTCTCCAGTTACCTCTCTCTCTCTCTCTCTCTCTTTCAATCACATCTCCAGCATTTGCTACCTATCTGAGGAAAAATCTTTGATGTCTGCTTAGGGTATAAAAATACTTATGCAAAAACTTGTAGACTTTGTTTCATACTTGGGAGCCATACGGATGTCTTCCCATTTTTCATTTGTAAACTGATTTTCTGTTTTCTTTTTCCAAGATCTTCTAATCACCTCTGATTTATTCTTATAGTTATTATGCAACATTTTATATGGCCTACTAAGGATTCCTTTTTAACAGTAGCTTCTGATCTAGACTCAACCAAAACTACCACAGCTGTTTTTTCACTTGGGACTCCCCATCCCTTTCTCTTTGCCTATACTCTGTTATCAATTGCTAGTAGGAAAGGCAGTCTCTAACTTGCAATCCTAACTTCTGCTTGGCCTCGTTCCACTCTATTCCCTATCTAGTTATTTCCTCCAAAATCTCAGTTATTTTGCTAATTTTCTCCAGTAAAATCCAATCCCTTCTTGCTTATTTTTCTATACCCTTGGTAAAATACTCCTTTCTCCATTCTCATGTTGGCTTAGTTCTTAAAATACCTTCTCCTACTTTATCACTACAATATTCTGTATGGTTACTGTTACTCTCCATAAGGACCTGCATCCAAAATCCTTCTCTCTACTTACTTATCAAACTCTATTTCATCATCATCCCTTTCTACTTTACTTTCTAACCTTATGGTTGTGTTACTCATGCCAGCCTTAAATGAAAAGCTGTAAAGTATCCCTTTAAATCAGATAATATTAAACTACCCTGTGCTATGGGGAGATCAACTTATCCAAACTAATGTTTGCCCCTTTCTCTTCCCAAATAAATTCCTTTAACTCTTTATTAACTATCATCAACAACTTTTCTTCTGGTTGATAAAAATACACCTGACTTGCACATAAACTAAAGGATTAAAACATTTACTGTTTGTATCTTACCATCTATATCTATAATCAAAAACTTCCAGCTTCTTGATTTTTGTATCTTCTTTTGTTTAGTCTCTTCTCACTATTTTTAACTGCTGTAATAGAATCCTTTTTAATCCCTATCCCTAATTACTTCATCTTAGGCTATCCCCATATATATCAGGACTGTTTACTGCTTCAGCTTCAGTTTTTGCTTCATTTTTTCATATCCTGAAAAGACCTGAAACTGTCTCAAAATGTTCCGCAACACTGAAATGTCTTTTTCTTGATTTATCAAGAATAAAATACTATCGGTGAATAAAGTTAACTTTTCTTAAATAACATACCAGTTGTATCATTGAATTTGAGAATCCCTTATTTCCTTTGTCAATGTCTCTCTCGGTGTGTGTGTGTGTGTGTGTGTGTGTGTGTGTGTATATATATATATATATATATATATATATATATATATATATTATATATATATATATATATATATGGGTCTACCTGATTACGGCGAAAGCTGAGAAGAACGACGACGTGATAACAGACAGCGGAAGATCGACAACGGAGAAGACCGACAGTTGAAAATCCCGATGTTGAGAACACCAAAATGTCAAGGTAAGTGTGCGATAGCGACGGACATTAGGGTCAGGGTGAGGTAAGTGTGCGATAGCGACGGACTTTAGATTTAGGGGCGGATTAAGTGAGTTAGGGTTAGGGTGAGGTAAGTGTGCGATAGTGATGGACTTTAGGGTTAGGGGTGGATTAAGTGAGTTAGGGTTAGGGTGCAGGTAAGGTAAGTGTGCGACAGTGACGGACCTTAGGGTTAGGGTTTGGGTTAAGGTTAGTGGAACGATAGTTGTGTATGTAAGGTTTAGTGTAGGTTTGTAAGGTTTTTGGTGTGCTTGTGTTGTGTGTGTGTTTTTCGGAAAAGGTATTTGTTTTGTTGATTGTCGGGATTGTGGTTTGTCGGGCATGTGAAATTTCGTGTTTCTGAACTTTCAGTTTTGTGGTGTTAGTTATTTAGTTGTCTGTGTTTTGGCGTTATCAGGTAGACCCATATATACATATATATATATATATATATATATATATATATATATGTATATATATATATATATATATACATATATATATATATATATATATATATATATATATATATATATATATATACATATATATATATACATACATATATATATATATATATATATACATACATATATATATATATACATACATATATATATATATATATATATACATATATATATATATATATATATATATATATATATATATATATATATATATATATATATATATATATATATATATATATATATATATATATATATATATATATAATAGATATATATATATATATATATATATATATATATATATATAAGAAAATATCAAAGAGGAAAAAGGACATTCCTGCCTGGTTCCTCTCTACAAACACAGATTGCCAGAGGAATTCACACACCTTAACTCCTGCCTCCAAATCTTCATATATCCTCTGAATTAACACTATTAGTTTATCAAGGAATGCCAATGCTATCACTGCCTGACTAATAAAATCCCAGATGACTCCACCAAATGCATTCTCTGTGTCAAGATCCACAAACAACATGGCATTTTCTTTCAAAGACTCTGTTGAGAAGTGGATTAATCAAAGCCTATTTTAACACCATTAGAAAAACCTAGTGCTCAGTGAGAAGTGAGCACTGTGGAAAATAATTAGAGCTAGAGAAGCAAGGCAAGATTTTAACAACCTAGAACAACCAGGCCCAATGCACACATCATCCATCTAGTACTAGTATATTGTTGCAATATTCTTTACATAAAGGCTCTCTTGCCGATGACAGCCCAATGTCCAGCCGGTATACTAAAGCCTTTAGATCTTAAAGGAACTGCAAGCCACATGTATGCTCCCAGTGCAAGTCATAGGGTATAAAAGTGATGTATAGATATAAACAGTCAGAACTGAAAAGCCCCAGGAGGAACAGAATACCCTCAGGGACAAAGAGGAAAATGTGCATCCATGAGGAAAAAAAGGCAGAAAGAAAAGGAAACAAAAAGCCATCAGCCAGGATGGCAACAAAAACTCAGTGCAAGAGCTAGAAATTAGGGAGAAGGAGGGAGGGACCAAATACTGCAACACTGAAAGGAAGGACATCTACTGTTATGGTTAAGATTTTACACAACTGTACTATGTCCTTCCATAACACCATTGCAGTATTCTTTACATAAGGTAACTTACAAGGGCTAAGCAGAAGGCTGGGAGAAGAAGGCACAGAAGAGCCCTCTTCAAACCCATGCAGAATAGCCCTGGCAAAATCTGCCCTGGTCCTAGAAATAACATCCAATTTGTAATGTTTAGGAAGGAATGAACAGAGGACCAAGTAGCAGCCTTGGAGATGGAACTGCTATCCAAACCCTTGAAAAAGGCACCAGAGGAAGCAACCGCCCTAATAGAACATGCCTTTACAGATGAAAAATGATTTTTGCCATGAAAGGAATAACAAAAGGAAATGGCCTTAGAAATCCAGGAAGAGATAGTTTGCTTGGAAACAGCCAAACCTAAAGTCCTGGGATGAAAAGAAACAAAAAGCTGCTCAGACTTATGAATTGTCTTTGTCTTGTCTAAACAGTATCTGAGCTGTTTATGCAGATCTAAGGTGTGAAGAACCTTCTCACTGGTAGAGTGCAGAGAAAGAAACCAGGAGGGAAGATAAGCAGACTGACTAAGGGACAACTCATTAATCACCTTGGGCACAGAAGAAGGATTAGATCAAAGAGACACCCTGTCTCTGTGAAAAATTAAAAAAGGAGGAAAGGTCATGAGAGCCTGAAGTTCAGACACCCTCTTGGCCAAAGTAAGAGCCAAAAGAATAGTCTTCCCAGTACAAAGTTGCAAGGTTGCTGAAGAAGCAGGCTCAAAAGGAATCAAGAGTCAATTTTTCAAGCACAAAATTGAGGTACTAAGAAGGCAGAATAGGCTTCCTGTGAGGTTTAATATGAAGGATGCCTTTAAGAAACTGCTTGAACTCAACCCGAGGCCAGAGGAGGATTCAAGGGAGGACAAGTAGACATTGTGCTGAGAGGTGTGCGTTAACTGAAGAATATGCCAGCCCAGCATGATGCAGATCACACAGACAATAGAGAACCAGAGAAACCTCCAAAGAGTGGGGATCATGATGGTGACAGAGGCACCAGACAGAAAATCGTTTCCATTTAGGAATCAAAACCCTATTACCCATAGTGTCAGCTGAAGAGTGGACAGGTAAGGATGGCTAAGAAATCCCTTGTCTTTCATGAGAAGATCCACTCAATGAGGTAACTTGTAGTGACTGCCCCTGGCCAAGTGAGAAAGAAAAAGGAACCAATGCTGTATGGGCCAACACAGTGTCATCAGCAAGATTTCGAGAGAGTCCTGCCTGATCTTGTGCAGAACCTGTGGCAACACAGGAAGGTGGGAGAGTGAAATACAGAAACATCCCCTTCGAAGGAAAAGATAGGTTGCCCACTTTGCAAATCACAGGACTTAGAACTCTGGAACAGAATAAAGGAGGTTGTCTGTTCAGAGGGGAGGCAAAAAAAATCCATCTGACAAATACCCCATCAATGGACTATGTCCAGGAACACATCTCTGTTAAGCATCCATCAGTGAGCCTGTGCCCTGGACCTTCTTAAAGAGTATGCCACAAGATTGTGCTCTGAAGGAATGTAAACCACCCGAAGAGTCACTTGACAGCCAGATCTCAGACCTGAAGAGTTAATCTGTAAAGGAGACAGGACCTCGTATCCCCCCCCCCCCATCTGTTGACATACCACATCACAGCGGTATTACCTATGAAGACTTTGAGGAGGCCGGGATGGAAGAGAAGATGAAAACCTTGCAGGGCCAGAAGCAGGCTCTCATGTCTTTTATGATGATACAGTATGACCTCTGATGAAGAGGCCAGAGACTCGGGACCTTTAAGAGACAGCAAGAAGCTCCCCATCCGCATATGGCATCCATGAACAATTAATGAGTAGGAATTGGAACTTAAGCCCTGGACTGAGAGAGAGTTGATGACTCCACCACTGAAGCTTGAGTTTGAGACAAGGAAGAAAAGGAACAGGGAACTCCAGGGGGTGGTAATGATGAAGCCACACTGATTTGAGGTACCACTGAAACTTCCTCATGTGGAGCCTAGCAAGAGGGAACATGGGAATAATTGGCCATAAATCCCAGACCTCTGAGAGATTCCCTGGCTGTGAGAGTGGACAGTGGAAGAAGGGACTGGAAGAAGGTCATCAGAGACAGAACGATGGGAACAAGAACAGAGGCAAGCATTGGAGCAGTCTGAAGCCTTCACCCTCGAAAAAAAAATATGATCCTGGGAGGGTGTCAAGACTAATTTCTTGAGATTTATGATTAACCCCAGACTGTATATAAATGGTGTGTAAGTGGTAAGCTGGAGATCCTTCAAAAGACTACTGCGAGAAGGAGCTTGAATGAGCAGGTCATCCAGATAAGTAAAAATCCATATCCCCCTGAAGCCTGCAAAAAGCAAATGACAGGAGCAAGGCAATTTGTGAATACCCATGGGGCAGTAGAAAGGCCAAAAGACAAAGAAAAAAACTAAAAATGTGAGGAAGAAATACAGAAATGCAAAAATTTCCTGAACACAGGCTGAATGGGAATGTGAAGATAGGCATCCTCAAAGTCTAAAGAAACCAAAAAGGCCTGGGGAAGAAGAGGAAGAAGAAAAAGAAGAAACAGGATCTGAAGGGGCAGCATCCAGAAAGAAAGGACCTTGAGAAAGATGTTGAGCACAGTAAGATTCAAAACTGGTACCCTTCTTTCGAGGAACCAAGAACATTCTGGAGTAAAACCCCCTTCCCTACTTTCCATGGGGGGAACAAGCCAAACACTGACCTGATCCAAAAGGGACTGCAGAACCTCCTGGAATGAGGAAGCTGCTCTAGAGGAGGTTGAGGAATGCCTGTAAAGGGGGAAGGGATTTCCAAACCATTAAGTACCCCAATGAATAAAAGACAGCACCCAGGAATCTGAGGTAATCTGATGCCAATTTGGAGGAGACAGAGAGAGACGAAGACACATGAGGACCTAGCAAAGGGGAAGGCTAACTGTGAAATGGAGAAAGGATTGTCCTGAAAAGAAAGCTTCTGAGATGAAGGATTGGATTTAGCAGGAGGAATGCACCTAGATCCCTTTTTACCCTTAGGAGGAGGGTGAGTTTGCCTATGAACAAAAGCAGACTTAGAAAGGTAATTCCTCTGGAATTTGGGGATAGAGAAGATAAAAATATGTTTGAGTTCCAGTAAAGCCTTACCCTTATCCTAGAGGGACTTAAATAATTCGGCAGCAGCTGTTCCAAAAATATTTTTGTTATCCAGAGGGATTTACAAAAGCTTGGCTTTGATATCAATAGGTAAAGGGTGAAGACATAGCCAAGAATAACACCTCATTACAGAACCAAGGGCAGCAGCCCTGGAAGAGGCATCAGCAGTATCGTAGCAGCATTTTATGGAATGACAGGCACCTGAGAAGTAGACCCAAGGAGGCAAAGAGCTGAAGTCTTCCCATCAGAATCAGGGAAGTCAAACACTACCTTAACTACCTGAGAAAGAAGACACAAAATATACTTGGTCATGTGGGCCTGGTAATTAATAGCTCTAAAAGAAAGGGTGGCAGCAGTATGAACCTTCTTACTCAACCTTTCTATAGCTCAACTGTCCTTATCTGAAGGAAGGAGCTTAGGTGATGGCAACAACTTAGGAAGTTTTGCAGAGGCGACTGAAACCACTGAAGGATCAGCAGAAGGGCACTTTTACAAAAAAGTACAGTTGTGTACTTACCATAAATGTAGATGTTCGAGTGCATTCACTGTTACAGTCAACACTTGTGGGTTATCCCTGCTGGGTAGCCCTCGGCCGGCCTGAGTATCAGAGTAAAGATTCCCCCCCCCCCTGTGTCGGCTGTTCTGTGAGTGTGGCTGATGTCAGTTCATCAGGGCAATAAAGGGAGACAGCCAACGCCATTACATCAGTTTTTCTTGCCCCCAAAGGTCTTGGAGCCCCAGACAAAACATATACAATAGTGAAGAAAAAGGGGCTAGGTGGGAGGGAAATAGGACTGCAACAGTGAATACACTCGAACATCTACATTTATGGTAAGTGTACACAACTGTACTATGTTCTTTGTGTTTCACTGTTGCAGCCATCACTTGTGGGAAGAATTCCAAAGCAGAGGAAGTGGGTGGAGGAAAGTTGCACAATTATGGGGATGCTAGCATGCCCTGCAGGACTGCAGATGCAGATCCTGCCTTGGTTTTGGAGAAAGTAGCCAACTAGCAGTGCTTGGTGAAAGTATGAATAGATGTCCAAGTAGCAGCTTCCAGAATTTTCTCGGTAGGAACCCCCTTCAGAAAGGCTGCGGAGGTAGAGGCTGCTCTTGTGGAATGGGATCTGACAGTTTTGGGAGGACTCTTTCAATGGAAGGTTTAGCAGAAATGTATACAATGAGAGATCCATTTGGAAATGGACTGCTTGGTATGGGATTCCCCTCTGCCTCAGGCACAAATGAAACCGTGAGTTGATCAGTTTTCCTGATTGATTTGGTCCTGTCAAGGTAAAATCCCAACTATCTGTGCACATCCAAAGTATGCAGAAGGTTTACCTTCATATGTGCGTTCTGCACACGGGCGAATGGAAGAAATTCGAGAGGACATTTGCAAAGTTCTGAAACATCAAACGAAAAATTATTTGAATGTGCAATGAGCGAATGCACAGTTGCAGATTCGGCATTTTAGGTGTGGATTGCACTATAGTTGGGATCAGAAAATGGACCCTTCCCCCACTGTAGTGCGATCTCGGAGTTAATATATTAAAGTAGGGGGGTGTAGGAGGCACAGCCCTCCACATGGGGGGTGCAGGGGAGCTTGCCCCCCTGCATTACAATTTGTATTCGACTTTTTTGTTCGAAAATCAGTGAATCTGCTTTTTGATTTGCTGATTTTCAAACATCGGAAACTGCTGCGGTTTTGTGTTTCGTGCTTTGGACTCGCTCATATAAGCAAACGCACTTGTGATTTTCGGTTATGTAAAGGTAAACCTATGTAGAATTCTCTCCCTTCTATTTGTTGGTTTAGAAAAGAAGGTAGGTAGGTAGGTGCATGGTCCGGTTGAGGGTTACATCAGAGTCCACCTTGGGCATGAAAGAGGGGTTGGTTCTTAAGAGAGACCCTGTCCGCGTGAAGATGATGAAGGGCTCAGTGGCCACAGGAGCCTGGAGCTCAGATACCTTCCTAGCAGAAGTGATGGCTAGCAAAAGGGCAGTCTTCCAAGAGAGGTATCTGAGGTCTGCTGAGGAAGCTGCCTTGAAAGGGGGGAGAGTCAGCTTTTCCAAGTCAAAGTTTAGATCCCAAGCTGGTGCAGGGTGCCTTCTTGGTAGTCTGATGTGAGACACACCTCAGAGGAACTGCTTCAAGAGGTGTTGGGAGAATAAAGGCTGATCCACCTGGACATAGTCTGAGATAGCCGAGGCATGAGTCTTGACAGAGGAGCAAGACAAATCCTTATGGAGAAGCCCTGCCAGGTAGTCCAGAACCAGGGGGTAAAGAGGCTTTAGTACTGGTGGTGTTCCTAGTGGAGCACCAGCAGGTGAATCTCTTCCATTTAGAGGAACAGGATTTTACGGTGCTGGGTCTGCCAGCCTCCTTAATAATGTCTAACACCTGATTGCTAAGGGCTGCAGTAACCGTTGTGAGGAATCAGTCATGCTCTTGAATGTGGCAAGGCCTGGATGCAGACGCTTCCCTCCCTGTTGTGTGAGAAGGTCTGCGGTGGAAGGCAGGGTAAAGGGAGGGTGCATGCTCATGCTGAGGAGCATGGGGTACCAGTGCTGCTTTGGCCAATCTGGGGCAATCAGAATAGCCCTTGGTCCTTTTTCTCTGATCTTGAGTAGAACCCTGGGTATCAGAGGAAGTGTGGAAACAGCATACACAAACACGGTGCCCCAGTGAAAGGAGAGGGCGTCCATCCTCCAGGGTGAAACTGTTTTGAGCAGAACTTGGCCAGTTGACGGTTCTGGTGGCTTGCAAAAAGGTCTATGTCTGGCTCCCCCCAGATGCGAGTGATCTGTATGAAGGTCTCCCTGTGCAATTGCCACTTGTGGGGGTCCAGGATCTGTCTGCTTAAGTGATCTGCCACGGTGTTTCACTTCCCTGGGAGGTATTGAGCTAAGAGATGCAGTCCTAGATTCGATGCTGACTGCCAGATTTCCATGGCAAGGCGACATAGGGGGTAGGAATGAGTGCCCCGCTGTTTGTTGATGTACCCCATGACAGTGGTGCTGTCTCTTCTGATTAGGAGTACCCCTGGTGACAGATGCTCTTGAAAGGCTAGGATAGCTCTGTGCAATGCTAGCATTTCTTTTAAATTGATGTGTGTACCTAGAGCTTCCTGTTCCCAAAAGGCCTGGGTTTGCAGAGTTCCAGTGTGGGCTCCCAAGCAATGTCTGAGACGTCCGTGGTCAAGGTCTGCTTGTGTGGGTAAAGGACAAAAGGAAGTCCCTTGATAAGGGAGCAAGCCTGGGTCCACCAGAGAAGTTCCTTCTTTAAGCAAGGAATTTGTGGTAGTCAGTGCTCCGCAGACTGGTTGTGTTGACACCAGAGGTTCCTTAGGTACCACTGCAGTTTCTGCATATGCAATCTGGCAAAGAGTACCAGCAGGATGCAGGAGGCCATGTATCCCAGGGCTTGTAATATTTGCCTAACTGTCAGGTGGGTCTTTTGCACCAGCTGGTGGAAGTGGGACTGCAGAGAGGTCTGCATCTCTGGGGGAAGAAAGGCCATTTGCTTGGATGTGTCTAGCAGAATGCCCAGGAAGGTAATCCCAGCTGCTACCCACACAAAGGATTTATCCATGTTTATGGTGAACCCCAGTGAAGTCAGTATGGTCTGCACAAAGGAGAGGTCCTGCAGGAGCTTTTCCTTGGTTTATGCCTGAATGAGGCAGTTGTCTAGATATGGGGTAAATGTGTAGGGCTCTCTGTCTGCAGTAAACAATGACTGGAGCCAAACACTTTGTAATGACTCTGGGAGCAGTGGATAAGCCAAAGGGCAGTGCAGAGAATTAAAAGTGTTGGGACCCTGCTCTGAACCTTAAGTAACTCCTGCAGGACTCCCTGATAGGAATATGCAGGTGGACATCCTTCAGGTCTGGGGTCACTAGCCAGGCTTGTGGTAGGAGCATAGGCAGTAGTTTTTGTAGTGTCAACATTTTGAATTTTGGAACCAGAAGGGACAGATTCAGAGTAGAGAAGTCTGGGATAGGACGCCATGTGCCCTCTTTTCTGGGAACCAGGAACAGCCTTAAGTAAAATCCCTTCCCAGTCTGTTCCTTGGTCACGGGTTCTACAGCACCCTAGATGAAAAGTTTTTGGATCTGATCTCTCTGTTTTTTTCTTTGAAATATAATATGTACCCTCTGGTAACAATTTTCAGGACCCATAGATCTGAGGTGATGGCCTGCCAGTTTTCTAGGAAGAGGGAAAGTCTTCCTCCTAGCTTGTCCTGAGACCTGTAGGGCAGAGGGGAGAGAAGGGAGTCATTGTGATTCTCTGGTAAAGGAAGTGGGCTTAGAACTCCCCTGTCTTGGAGAGGCTGTGGACCACTACCTAGTTCTTTGTTGGTAGTGTGCCTGCGACCTAGGGGTCCTACCTCTGCATCCTTTTCTCTGTATTGGCTTAGCTTGAGAGGGAAAGACCAGTGCTTGGTAGGGAAGTTTCTGCTGAACCTGGGAGGCTGCACCTGCAAAAAGTACTTGACAGTCTGCACGGATTTGGCTTTGTCGTCCACTTTCTTGATGACCTCCTCGGCCTTGGGGCCTAACAACTGCTCTTTATCCAAAGAGGCATCTAAAAGTTTGGATTTTACCTGGTCAGGCAAAGGTTGCTCCCTTAACCAGGTGTGCCTTCTGATAGCTGATCCTGTAGCTGCAGCCCTGGTAGAGGCTTCCAAGGCATCATAACCACAATGCAAGGGATGCTTTGTTACCTGAGAGCTAGACTGTATGAAGTCTGTTAATTCTCTGGTAGTGTTACTGTCAGGCAAGGCAGATATTTTCTGTTTAATGAGTTCAAGCACATTCTGCTGGAATTTGATCATATGAAACTGACAGTTTAATGCCCTAACAGCTAAAGTGTCAGAGGTGTAAACCTTTTTACCCATCCTGTCCAGAGCTCTGCTTTCTTTATCAGTTGGGAGGGGGTTTTGGAAGAACATGCTCTAGCTCCCTTAGGGCCCGGAGTAATTACTTCAAGGTCTGCAGTAGAGTTTTTAAATAAGTATTTGTGAGAGTCTTGCACCCTGTACTATCTATCAGGTTTTCTGGGTGCAGGATGGAGAGAATCTGGAGATAAGGCTGATAATAGAAAAACATCCTCTACTACATCCAGGATAGGAGGAATGGCCAGAGGCTTATGCCGAGGCAGATCTAGAAATTCCCTGAGTCTCTTTTTAGACTGGGGCTAATCCTGGGCCTCCCACTGAAAATGTTCTGAGAATGTTTAGAGTTTCCCCTGAAAGAAAAGGTCTCAGGGGGAGAGGCAGTGAGAATGGGATCATCAGCATCAGATTCCTCGAATGCTGCTAAGGGCTGGTCTTCCATGTCTGATTCCTCCAGATCTGAATCAACTGATTCCTGGTTTGTGAGGACCTCGCAGGTGTGGGTGTCTCTTTTTCTTTTAGCTGGTGTGGGAGGGAAGGTTGGCTAACCCTGATCAAAGTCATCAGGTCCTCTGCCATTCTGAAAAGTTGCTGTGATGATTGAGGGGCTGGCTGGCTAGTAGTAGGTTGGTGGCTGGGGCCCTGTGGATGGATCTTTTTTGAGGGTAGATTTTGGCTTGGGTCTAGCTGGTTAAGTAGCGTGATACAGAGTTAATTTGACTGGCGGCGTTGTCATCAATTTAATCCTGACTTTGGATGTCGGTGTGAGCTCCGCAGAAGCCAGTGCCTGCAAATCAGCTTTGGACCCAACCGCATGAGGAACAAATGACATCTTGGCAGGAGGTGGTTGATCTGGTGGCGTACCAGACTCCAAATGGGTCTCGGTAGAAATCTGCAGCGGATTGTCGCTGTTTCAGGGGCTGCGCGAAGGCACCTCACTGAGTTCAGCTGTAACCTTGCTTTGAGAAAGGGAGGACAGTAGTCTGGGGTCGTCAGAGAGCATAGCTTTTGGAGGCCTATCCTTGTCTTTTTTCTGCCTAGGAAAGTCAGAAATGCCCGAGAGCCCAACACCATTTTGTGTTGCTGGAAAAACTGACTAAAATGCCTCATTGCAATATCAGCTCTTCTTTTTATAGTACGAGCATTAAAGAGGGCACAGAACTGACACCCTGGAACGTCGTGGTCTGGGCCTAAACAGGTGACGCAAAGAGAATGGAGGTTTCGGTGTGGGATCTGCTTTCCACAACTGAGACAGTTATTAACTTTCTCTGACATTGGTTTAAGGCAAGAAAAGATTTCCCAATGGGTTACTTCGCTTTAGACGGTTGTCTTCACTCTGGCAACGACCAACGCACTCGCAAAACTGCTTTTGCGTCGGGCTCCACGGCAATGAAGACTGATGTTCTGGCATTGGCTGTCTCCCTTTATAGCCCTGACGACCTGACATCAGCCACACTCACAGTACAGGAGACACAGGAGGGAAACCTTTACTCTGGTACTCAGACTGGCCGAGGGCAACTCAGCAGGGATAACCCACAAGTGATGACTGCAACAGTGAAACACAAAGAACATCTTGCAATACTCAGGCATCTTGTAGAACCTGTCATGTTTCTTGGTAGCAGTAGTTTGAGAATCAGGATTAACAGAGGCAGCAGTAAAGGTGTCCAAAAGGGCTGCCAAAACAGAAAGAACAGCAGATGGCTTGGGAACCTCTATTTCTAGGAGCTCATAGTACTTCTTTTGGATGTCCGAGACCTGGGAGCAAATGTACTTAAAATACTCCAGCACATGGGCAAGTGTATCACCAAAGGATAATTCTTCCAAAAGGAACCTGGACTTAGGGATTCCTCTTCTTCTCAAACATAGTCTAGAGGGAAAGGAATGTGAGAGGAGTACGCAAAGTATTCTTCCCCAGAATCCAAGTCCTCATCTGAGGAATCCAATTTCTGAGGTCTCTTCACAGGGGTGGAAAACTAAGGAGGAACAGGGACAGACACCCCTTGAGGAGGCTTCAAGGCCATTACAGCATTGAACAGACCCCGAGTAAAATCCTGACATTCATACTGGGTATCTTTAGCAACAGGGGAAATATGTTTTGTTTGCTGCTTTTGTTTTGAGTGGGACATCTGCTCTAAGTATCCTCGGATGTTCAGACCCTTGGCAAGATTCAATAATGGTAGTAGGGATCCCCTCCCTCACTAAAATGTGAGGAATCCCCTCTGTCCCTCTGAAATAAAAAGACAAGGTTCCCACTCAATGTCCAGAGCAAATGTTGAAAAAGTCTCCAAGAATGTGCAAGAGTTTGGATCCATGCCAGCCTCCAAAGGGGTCGTGACAAAGGAATCCGAGTCAAACACTTAACAGTCTTCAGGGTTTTCACTAACTTCTAGAGAGATGGGGACAGCAACTGATCAGACCAAGGTCTCTTCGCCTTCTTTTTGGCAGACAAATGGCCCTATGGAAGGGAGGATTTCTCCAGAGTAGCCTGAGAAAAAAGCTTAAGTACTTGATTTTCATGGTACATGGACAAAAGATAAATGACTACAGAGGGTCACAGGGACAAACACTTGACAGGAAGAGCACTACTTACGGTTGTGGGAAGCACCCAGGCAAAAAAGACACTGATCATGATGATCTTTATGGGAATCTGCCCCCCACCACACTGACATTTTCCCTTTCTGAATGACATGAACACAAATACAACACAAAAATAAAAGGAGAGAAGAAATGCCAGTGGGGCACTTATCTGAAAATACTTGGCGGCCAGCACAGTAGAAGGACATTCATACCAAAGTTCTATAATGGTGTTCGGATTGGACGCAAAGAAGTGCTCTAAGTGTTTGCATGCATATGTCACCTTTATGCCCTATGCCTTACACAAGGAGCATATGGGTGATGTACAGCGCCTATAAGAGCTAAAGCTTTGATACACTGGCCAGACATTGAGCTATCCTTGGCAGGAGATCTCTTATGTAAAGAACACTGCAACAGTGAAATGGAAGGACATATACTGTAACTGAAACATCTAAATTGCACAAGAACACTACCTTAGCATATTAGAAAGGCATCTGGGAGTTTGGGCTATGTTTCACAATGGTCTCCTGGAAACAAACTTAACAACAACTACCTAAAAAGCTTTGAAGCCACTAACAATTTGGGGTTGGGTACTGGCATAATGGTTAAAGTGTTTATATAACAGACACTAAGTACAGGGCTTGATTCTCATCATTGAGGGAAACTGGTGAGACTTGAAATGGCCCACAAGGGAAGCTAGCCTAGTACTTGCCTATAAACCTATGAACAAACCCCACAACCCCAAGCTCTACATATACTAATTCTGAGGTTGCACAAACTTGCATCTGCTCATTCCCATCCTCCCCAAACAGTTCCTACACGCACCCAAAATGCTAGTCAAACTTGGATTATCCGCACTGCTTTATCCTTCTATGTCATGGAGCTGGCTGAAAAATGTGTACCCTTGACTCCAAAGGACACAACTTTCCTTTTCTGGTATACATGCTCAGAAGTGCATTCCTCAGCCCAGCAGTGAAATGTTCAAATTTAACATGGCTATCACTACACTACCTAAGAGTAAAATTAGATTGTGTAAAGAAAATTCTGTAAAATGTCCACAGATCAGGGAAAAACATGTGCACCTTAGAAAGGGCAAGAAGGTCACACAAGGATGTGGTATCTAAAACTGCTGGGCACATGAGATTCAATGTAACAGACACTAGAGCCACAAAATATCTAAAAAAATTGAGAATGTTACCAGTGAGACAAAAAAGCATGCAGGGCTCAACCTGGCCACCAGGAATACTATATCTAGCAATCTAGGGTCTGGGCAAAAAAGGGTTTTGTACCTAACAATATCTGCAGAAGATCCTACAAAAGTAAGCAGTGTGGCAGAAGATGACAGAGTGCCCTTAGCATGAACTGTAATTCAAAGAAAAGGGAGAGTTCTAGGAAAAAAGTCCCCCTGTATGACACGAACTGCATGAAGAAGCCGTTATATAAAAAGGCAGTCATTAGCACACATAAACATCTTGACAGATCATCAGTATAAGCAGGTAGACACACTGTCACACTCCCAGAAATCATTCTATGGACTGGATGAGAACAGTTTGTAAATAAAAGGTCACAAATGAAAGCGACTGATCCTCCTCCTCCAATGAAGCACAAGAATCACTTGCTGCTTGTTGACACTGATAGGTAGGTAGGTGTCCTACAGGTCTACAAAGCACATACTTTTTCCCTGAAAGAGCATATGGGGGACAGAATGAATTGAGACCATAGACACCTTTATTTTATAAATGATGGTATGATGGTGTCCAGCCAGCTGCACTATTTCACAGCAACTGCTAGGGTTTGTTCCTTGACATGGACACTGGAACAGGTGGGATACCCAGTATGAGGATAAGAATGTTTTCAAATTTAATTCCCAAGACTCACTAATAACTGGTGATGGACCTCCACGCTGCCTTCTGGAGGAAACCAACCCTCTACTTCTGAAAGGGGGACAGCCAAGAGAGAATTACTGAGTGCAACTGTGAGGAATACAAAAGGTTTTTCTACAAGTCTGTTGGAAGTGTACATCTCTGCTGCACTGTTGCCAGTAACTCAGTGGCTGAATGACACTGAAACACTGTTTGCACTGCGTTACAGACAAATACCAAGTTCAACACTGTTTACACTACATCCACTAATATGGGTACAGAGACATCTGCAGTAAAATACAAACAGATGACACACACTAATCTGTGAAACCATTCAACTTCTCGTAACTTTTTTGGTTCAAACAGCAGTAAACCCCAAAAGAGCACACATTTAAATGTATAAGAATACATGTTGGTCAGTGGCTATGCAACAGTCTGCAGCAATCCATGGCAAAACTGTAGGCAACCCAGGGTCTATGAAAGCTTAGATTAGAGATTCTGCCTATTTGTAATCAGACTAAAGAAGCATTATCATACCTCTCTATTGTCCTTGATTTTTTCAGGGACGTTTCTGATTTTAACTCAGATTTTATCTCAGCCCCTCTGAATTCCTCCTAAAACTGATGACTTTTGGAGAAAAGGTGGCAAATTATACCTAATAAATAATGAAGACAATCAGTTATAGACTTCTTTTACTTTAAACAACGGTACATTAATTCACATTCTCTTATTCTGTCAGTGTCATAAGTTATTAGTGCTAATTTTTAAAAGCATCCTTGATTGCCCTGGAATATTTTTGGATTTGTCCCAAATTTATTTTAAGTTATGGGTATCATCACAGTCAAACAAATGATTCATTGACTCCAATGCCCTTTGATGGACACACAAAGTGTCACATAATTCAGATACATAATAGGATGGATTAACTTTGTTTCCCATGGTGGGATTTGTCTGACGGATATAACATTTAAGCTGGAGACAACTGTTTTTGTGAAGTGCTGTGGCCCTTGACTATAAGATCAGATTTTGGGATTTTTAATAAGAAGTGTAGTCTTGGGAAGGGTGGAATGGCTGCATTTGTTTTGTTTGTTTGTCTACAGCCTAGGGCAAAGGTGTCAAGATGGCTTCAGTTTATTTACCTACTTAAAGTCTTTAAAACCATCTATAAAAGGAAGGCTGATCACCAGCTGAATCTGTTCTGCAGCCCAGAGGGTCTGTAACCATATCAAACTCTATATTGGTTAGAACTATCAAGGATAATCTAGAGCTGAGGGCAATATCAACAGTCACTGTCCACAGGAATTCTCTTGGGCTAAAGTCTACAACTCCCCCTCAACCTCCTGGTCAAGAGGGTTTGGTATGTACAGAATGGGCTCCCCTGAAGCTTTACCAGGCTCTAAACAGGTGAAGTGTGGCTCCTGTCTCTTTATGTGGTGCATGTTCCTGCTTAAACTTGGGTGTTTACTCCTGTAATTCCACAAACAACGAATACGGAAGTAATGCAAGAAACTGTTCAAGAAAATGGCAGGCAAAAAAAAAAAAAAGAATTAAACAGATTTTTACATGCAACCACATAAAAATGCAAACATCTAGACCAGAACACCAACATTCTGATGCATATTTCTCAATGTGTGTTGAAAATAGACACTTTACACTAAGGTTCCTTTATCTCATTTAGAATTTTTAAACGGGAAAAACAAGGAAAACAGTGAAGCTTACTTGTCAACTATTTCCCTGTGTTATATTCTAAAGGAAAATCTAAATTTAAATGATGGACCTTTAAAATAAGCTAGGTGGGGATCTACTTGTTATAGTACTTTTTTTGTATTTGTTTATGTACTTTCAAAAAATATTAAGACCATTTTCAAAAAATGTGGTAGATTTTTACTCTGTATAACATACACAATTTTTGATGATTTATTTTTAACCATGTGTGATACTTGGCCGTCAAATTTCAACTGATCTGCTGGAAATGCCTACAGAGTTTATTTACTGCTATTGTTTTCATGTTGCTATACATTTTTAATAAAATATACTTGTTTACAGAAAGAAAAAAAATACCTGTGATGATGTTTTGTTAGATACAGGGATAAATTCCTCTTCCTGCTCCTCTCCTTCCTCCTCTTCTGACTCTTCAGACTCATCATTACTTGCATCTGCCCCATCTATTAGGTATCTGTAAAAATTAGAAACTTTACCAACATACATACATGGACAGACAATTCAATATTTGACATTTTCTTACTTAGGTTATCAGTTTATACAACCACTTATGAATTAAAGAACTCATGAAGACAAACTATTATGTTAGCTAATGAAATCGCTTCAGGAAGACTATACACAAACTAAATGAAAATAAACAAACATTACTTATTTATTTTGGTTTTGCTTACTGGGTTTGCCTGACTTAATTTAGTCAAAAAACCCTTTTCAGCAGAGGCCCAAGAAGAAAAGCTCCAACATATTACCAACATTTTCATATATATATATATATATATATATATATATATATATATATATATGTAAACAGACTTTAAATAATAAGAAGTTATGTTCTTACCATAACATTCCATGTTAGTTGTCTTCTTCTCACCTTCTTTCTTGCTGGATGGGTTCGGAGCCAATCCTCGGCTCCGACTCGGCCTATACTATAGCTCGAGAGCTATTTTTACCGGCTCGAGGCAGCCCTATAACCCATAATACCATGCACTAACTCCCCAGATCTCATTTGGAAGCTAAGACATAGCATAAATATAATATCATAATCATCATTTGCAAGTACGGGCTCCCTGCTAGTAACACTAAGGATACGGGGAAACTGTAACATGTTGTATCTCCAGAAATGGAAGGACTCAGAGAACTCTAGTCTA
Organism: Protopterus annectens; assembly: GCF_019279795.1. NCBI lineage: Eukaryota > Metazoa > Chordata > Ceratodontiformes > Protopteridae > Protopterus > Protopterus annectens. The sequence goes on along the minus strand of NC_056741.1, from coordinate 849,729,539 downwards.
TCCAGGCTAGGGGGCAGGAGGGAGGGACGCAAGAAAGAAGGTGAGAAGAAGACAACTAACATGGAACGTTATGGTAAGAACATAACTTCTTAATGTTAAGTTGTCATTCTCTCCTTCATTCTTGCTGGATGGGACAGCGTCCCTTGCATCTTAGTCCTGGGTGGCTCAATGGAATAGACTCCTGAGTACAGTGGAACCAAAGTCAGCTCTATTTCTTGAGGCTATATCAAGTTTGTAATGGGCAATAAAGGTATGTTTGGAAGCCCATGTAGCTGCTGCACATATGGCATCTAGTGGTAACCTTGCTTGAAATGCCGTTGATGTTGATAGTGCCCTGGCTGAATGAGCCTTGGGCCTAGATGGAAGTTGCCTGTGTCTCAACTCATAGACAAAGGTAATAATAGATGTCAACCATCTGGAAAGAGTAACCTTCGATACCGGAAGCCCTTTCTTTCCTGCAGCATAAGAGAGAAAGAGCTGGTCTGACTTTCTGAGTTGTTTTGTCCTGTCTAGATAATACCGTAATTCTCGATGAACATCTAATGAATGTAATTTCTGTTCAGCCCTGTTGGCATAGTCTGGGAAGAAGACAGGCAAGTCAATGGAGTGGTTTAGATTTGCTTCCGAGGACACTTTCGGTAGGAAGGAAGGGTTTGTTCTGAGAGTTACCCTGTCTTTGTGAAAGACCAAATAAGGGGGACGGACAGACAAGGCTTGAAGTTCCGATACCCTTCTGGCAGATGTTATGGCTACTAAAAACAGAGTTTTCCAAGAAAGAAGCTTGAGGGAGCAAGAAGCTGCAGGTTCAAAAGGAGGCAGAATCAATGAGGTTAGAACTAAATTCAAATCCCATTGTGGAGGTGGATCTTTAACTGGAGGTCTAAGCAAAAAGATGCCCTTGAGGAAGGCTTTACAGAGTTTGTGGGACATAATATTTGTTTCTTAGAGCCCAACACGAAAATTAGCAATGGCCGCTAATTGTACCCTAATAGTGGCCGACGATGACCCTGAATGAAAAAGCTCCACCAGAAAGTCTAATACCTTATGAATGGGTGCATGGAAAGGATCTAGGGACCTAGTTTGTGCCCAGTGCGAAAAATGCTTCCATTTACTCGCATACGTCTTCCTAGTATTGGACTTATGGGAAGCCAGAATGATATCACGAACAGGAGGAGAAATAAGGGGAAGCCTGGCTATGGCTGGAAGTGGAGCAACCAAGCTGTGAGGTTGAGGGAATGAAGAGACTGATTCAGCTTGCCCGTGAGATGGGTCAACGGATCCGGAAGGGGTTCCAGATGCCAAGGCTGTTCCAGTAGGTAACTGTGCAGGAACGGAAACCATACTTGTTGAGGCCAAAACGGGGCAATGAGGATAATTTTGGATCTCAATGCGGTTGCTTTCTGAATTAATTGCGGGATCAATGGTAAGGGAGGAAAGGCATATAGAAGACCCCGGGGCCAATCGTGAACAAGAGCGTCTCTGGGGGGATGGCCTGGTAGAGGAAAGAGTGTGAAGAATTCGAGGCACTTGCTGTTTTGAGGAGTTGCGTAAAGATCGCAGCAAGGCTGGCCCCACTTCTGAAATATTCTGTCTGCTACCGCTTGATTTAGAGACCACTCATGAGGCATGAGGATAGTTCTGCTCAATCTGTCCGCTATGACGTTGGACTTCCCGGGGATGTGCGTTGCTATCAGAAACCGTTGAGAGGAAATCGCCCATTGCCAAAGTCTGAGTGCTTCTCGACATAGGGGGTAGGACTTTGTTCCGCTCTGCTTGTTTATGTACCACACCACAGACACATTGTCCGTTTGAATTGACGGCACAGTGGTGCAGCGGTTAATGCTGTCGCCTCACAGCAAGAGGTTCTCCGGTTCGATTCTTGGCTGGGGTGCCTTCTGTGTGGAGTTTGCATGTTCTCCCTGCGTTCGTGTGGGTTTTCTCCGGGCACTCCGGTTTCCTCCCACATTCTAAAGACATACTTCTGGAGCATTTCTCCCCGGGCCTCTGCTGAAAACAGGATCTGTGGAACCTAGTCGGACATTCCCGGTCAACAAATGTTAAATAAATAAATAAATAAATAAAATAAAATAAATAAATAAACTGCTCTAGTCCCTGTGGGAAGAGAGCTCTGAAGGGCTTGCAACGTCAAAAACACCGCCCTCATCTCCAGGACATTTATGTGCAGGTGGCATTCTGATTGTTGCCATGTGCCCTGGACCGTCCTGCCCTGATAATGCCCCCCCCACCCGATCAGGGAGGCATCCGTCATCACCGTGGCAACTGGAGGGGGGGGACAAAGGGTCTGCCATGAAAAAGCTGAGGGGAAACCATCCACCAGGAGAGATGATTCTTGCAAGATGGGGTTATCAGAATGTTGTGAGTCATTGGTAGCATTTGAAAGGACCACTGAGAAAACAGCATTCACTGAAGGAGCCTCATGTGGAAGCGGGCTAATGGGAGTAGAAGAATCGCCGCTGCCATGAGGCCTAACGCTTTCAGTACTAGCTTGACTTGAACTCTGTTTGGCTGAAACAGGGACTGAACATTCCGCCTTATGTCTGTCATTCTCGGAGGTGGTAATGTTGCAGACATTTCTGTGGTGTTTAATACGGCGCCTATAAAGTTTACACATTGACAAGGCGACAAGTAGGACTTTGCAAAATTTATGGAAATACCTAGAGTGTTGCAAAGTTGAATAGTGTAATCCCTGGCCATTATAAGATGCTGCTTGGTGGTAGCGGAAATGAGCCAGTCGTCTAGATATGGAAACACCTGGAATCCTTTTTGTCTCAGGTGAGCCATGACCACTGCCAAGCATTTGGTGAACAGCTGGGGGGCTGTGGTGAGACCAAAGGGCAGGGTTCTGAATTGATAATGACTGGCTCCCAGCCGGAAGCGGAGAAACCTCCTGGATCGCCTGTGTATCTTTATATTATAGTACGCGTCCTGGAGGTCTAAAGAGCACATCCAGTTGTCGCTTCCCAAAAAGGGTAGAATGGACTGCAGTGTTACCATCCGAAATTTTGTCTTTTGTACAGAGTTGTTCAATCTGCTGAGGTCCAAAATGGGTCTCCAGTCTTCAGTCTTTTTTGGTACCAAAAAGAATCTGGAGTAGATTCCGGATCCTAGCTGATCTGCTGGGACTGCCTGGATGACTCTTTTTTTCTAACAGCTTTTTTATTTCTAGCTGAGCCTGACCCCTTTGTGCGGGTGGTACGTATGGTAGGAGTCTTGTTGGTTGTACCGGAGGGGAAGTGAAGGGAATTTTGTAACCCTCGGATATGATCTTCTGACCCATGTGTCTTGGGAGAGGGATTGCCAGGCTTCCGGGTGCAGAGATAATCTTCCCCCGACTGCCTCCGAAGGCGGACAGTCGGGCAACTTCTCATGGATGCTGAAAGGGTTGGTCAGGGAAAGATTCCCTGGAACCCTGGTTCTGTGGACCCCCTCTGCCCCTGGGGCGGCATCTGTTATTATTCCCCCCTCTGCCTCTAGGGGGAAATTCACCACGCAAGGCAGGCGACTCCCTGTGGTTTGCGGAACCACATCTTTCCACCCCTCTGTCCCTTAGGATAAGGTCTAGAAGGTGTGGAAAAATGGACTCCCACGGCAGACAGAGTCTTACCATCTTGCTCGCATCTGGTGAGGGTATTCTTCACCTGAGGTCCAAACAATTCTGAACCATCAAAGGGGGTGTTGGTGAAGGATGCTTTGAAGGGATCAGCAAAGTTACAGAGTCGCATCCAAGCGTGACGTCTCAACGCAACACCTGTGCCAGCGGCCCTACTCGCTCCATCGGCTGCGTAAGAGATAAGCCGCAAGGAGGAGTTAACAATGGAGTTCAGGGTGGCCAGCTGGGAGTTTATCTTGTCCTGATACCCCGCAGCAGAAGGATCCTGTACCGTTTCACCCAGCTCTTTGAGCAGGTCTCTCTGAAGGCGGGTGAAAAGACATAAATAGTTCAGCGATCGCATAGTAAAGGTCGCTGAAGCAAATGTCCGCTTGCCATACCTGTCCATGGTCCTGGACTCTTTGTTAGAAGGATGAACAGGTACAGAAGGATCAGCTAATTCCTTCTTAGTGGCTGCTGCTACCACCATAGCATCAACTGAAATGCCTTTGGTGCAGAAATAAATTTAGAAGGCCTCCTAGGGGTAGGTTCCATTGAATCAGGAGCTGCCCACGCCTTTCTAACCACTATCTCCATTAGTGGGTCGAAAGGGGGAGACACCCAGGAGGTGGAAGGGCGAGATCCAAAAGCGTCAAGGTAAACCGACTCGTCC